>NC_057800.1:570055084-570187438 GCF_018294505.1 Triticum aestivum
CGCGGCTTGGGGAAGGGGGCGTCGGGTCGGGGTCGGCCTCGGGAGGCGTGCCCCGGCCGGACTCGGCTGTGGCGGCGGTGCGGTCTCCTGCGGGGAAGTCGGCGGCGGGCGCGGGTCTGGCCTGGCTCGGCTGGGCCTTCGGCCCAGTCAGGCGCGCGGTACTTAAAAAAAACAATTTCGCCGAAACTAAGAAAAATTCTAGAAAAATAAATAAAATTCTAGAAATGCCAAAATAAATTTTCACCGCTTAAATAAAATATTTAGAACGAGATGAACATTTTCTTGGCCCTAAAATGCAATTTTTAAAAATGTGCAATTTTTTCCTAAATTCAAAAAAAACTAGCCAAAAACTCCGAAATAAAATCTTATTTGATTTTTTATTAAATCCTCAATATTTGTTTATTTTGGGAAAGTCATTTTATTCCCTCTCTCATATATTTTTATAATGGAAATAATTGAAGATAAAATAAATAAATCAAATGATCCTATTTTCAAAATTTGAGAAAACTCAAATATGAAAATAACGAAACTCCCAACTCTTTCTGTGGGTCCTTGAGTTGCGTAGAATTTCTGGATCAGGCCAAAAGCAAAAAAAATGATATGCAGTGATGATCTAATGTATAACATTCCAAATTGAAAATTTGGGATGTTACATGCTTGGATGCCACGCGTCTCCCGGGATGGACCAATCTCTCCTTTCTGCAACAAAATCTTTGTTGCAGAAAAACTGTAACAAAACCTCTGTTAGGAAAATAATTAATTGAGCAAGTTGTTGTACAAAAAACTATAATAAGGCCTCTATTGCAAAAAAAAAGTTGCAACATGACCTCCACTGCAAGAAAAAATTATAACAATGCCTCTGTTACAAAAAAACTACAACTTTACCTATATTTTGTAAAATTTTCTGCAATATGACCCGTGTTGCAGAAAATTACCGCAACACGGCCTTTGTTGCAATGGTAGAGGATAATGCTCGACCACTCAATTCATCAGATGCACGTCTCGCATGCGCAACCGTCATACGAGCTTCCATTGCATGCGCAGCCGTCAGATACGAGCTTGATCAGCCGACGCACAACCGGCTAGGACCTTCAACACTAGACGCATAATTCCTTCCGCAACAACACCAATGTTGCAGAAGTCCTTCCCCAACAACACCCATGTTACAAAAAGGTTAAGACAAAAAAATCTACAACATCATCTGTGTTGCAGAAGTCCTTTCACAACAATACCCATGTTGGCAAAAAGTTAAGACCAAAAAAAAAAATCTGCAACATCATCTGTGTTGCAAAAATCATTTCCGCAACGACACTCATGTTTCAAAATAATTCAGATGAAAAAAACTCTGCAACAGAACCTCTGTTGCAAATGTTTCTGCAACAAGAGGTCTGTTGCAATGATGAGGAAGGAGCCACGCCACTGGATGGCCCCGATCAAACTGATGCGAAGGCGGTGGATCTTTTTAAAAGATCGGCCGACCGACGTGTAGGGTCCCCTTTTTATTTTACTATTCTTATAAGGTTCATGGATCCTAGTACGACTGGAACCTGCCCGAATGGAAACCTTATCCAGACCCGCACTTCGTCATCTCCTTACAACATTGCAAAGGGCAGTGATCTGCGCCGGTGCATCCGCCGAACGATTCGGCCGGTCACCTGCCCACCATTAGATCGGTTTTCCCCGGGCCATTAGATCACACCCTTCAATCGCCACCTTCCTCGCATGCACGAAGGGCAACAACGCCCTTCGTCGACCCGCCATGGACGCTGCGAGGCCTGACCTTGAAGTATCACCAGCTCGCCGCCGGTCGCCGTCCTCGTTGCGGCCCTCGCCCCCGATCGCCGTCCTCGACCCTGGTCGCCATCCTCGTTGCCGCCCAGTCGCCGTCCTCGCCCCCGGTCGCCGTCCTCGTCGCCGCCGGTCACCGTCCTCGTCCCCGCCAGTCGCCGGCCTCGCCCCCGGTCGCGGCCCTCATCGCCGGTCGTTGCCCAGCTCCCCCGGTCGAAGCTTTTCTTGTCATTTCCTCTTGAAGCTTTTTCCTTCCGCCAGTTGAAGCTTTTCCACTGCCGCTTGAAGCTTTTTCCACCATTGAAGCCTTTTTTCCACGGTGGAAGATTTCTCCTCATGTCTCTCTGAAGCTTTTCCTCTAGCCGGATGAAGCTTTCCCACAAACGGTTCAAACATTTTCTCCTGGGTGGAATCTAGACACTTGACTGGTTCCAGCAAATAAATATGTCGCTAGTAGCAAATTTATACACCAGTTGTAGCATTTCTCCACCCGCGTTGCAGTTTCTACCGCGTCGGCGTTCGTAGCGGACAGTCGGCTGGTTCCAGCAAAAAACAATGCCGGATGTAGCAAAAAGGATGTCGGATGTAGCAAAAAATTGCTTGTGCAGCAAAGAACGACTTTGAGGGAAGCATTTTTGGGTGCTGAGCAAAACACTGCGCTGGTTCCAGCAATCCTGATCCGTGGTTGCAGCATCACACCGCCCACTCCTAGTCCAACTTGTCGGGGTGATTCCAACAGCTAGTCGGAGTGAATCTTGCAGCTCGCCACCGTTGCTGGTTCCAGCAAAAACAGTACACGGTTGCAGCTTCCTCCCCAGCCGGTTGTAGCATCTGTGTGCTCCCACCGCCGTGTCTGTCGGTCGAGGTAGTAGCTCATCCCTTTGATTCTCGCCGTCGGCGCCCTGAGCAGCTGGAAAAAAAAGCAGTGGATTGGGTTGAGACCCGCGCGGTGGCGGCGCCCTCCGGCGACCGGCCGGCGAGGCGGCGGGGCCGGGCGACGGGGCTTTCATGGGGGCGCGGCTCGCAGGCGCGCGCGCGCTGCCTGGGAACGACGCAGGGAGGGATGGATAAGATGAATGGCCCCACATCAGGAAGACGTGGCTGTATGCGCGTGTGTTGTGCGTGACGAGGCAGGAGCCGGCCGAAGTTTCGGCCGGTGCACCGTATCTAAACGTTTCCCCATTGCAAAACCTAACTGCCTCCACAACCACCTCCACCTCTTCTCACGAGCGAGAGCCGGCCGGAAGGAAGGGTGACAAGTCTTGCTGGTAAGTGTTTTGTTCTCTCGATCTCCCCATCCATCCTCTCCGATTTGCCCTGATCACTAACCCTAACGCCTTGCTCTTCTCTACGGCTGTTTAATAGCAAGTGCTTGATGGTAAATTAGTTTATTCCTGCTTGTCAATTTCCTTATACATTGTGCTCTTCACACACGCTTTTGTCAATCAACATGTAAATTGATTAATTTGCCATCCTGCCACTGTCACCCTGCACTAGTACTAATGTTTGCTAACCTAAACTGTTGTTGTACTATCTCTGCTTCGATTTCAGTGTTTATAATTTGTTCGGTTTCTTTCTTGTGCACTTTTACTTTGTTTAGCTTAGCCTACAACCATGATACCTTCATTTGGCTTCTCGGTGGCCCTAATTTATTTGCAAAATAAAACAAAAAGATGCACTATATGCTTCTCGTTGGTCCTTATTTATCTGTTTAATTAAAAATAATAATATATGCTTCTCTCAAATCAGCTGAAACAAAACAACACAAACAAATACTCTACTTGTTGGCTATTAAGTAGCTTATCAATGTTACTTTATCGGGGTGGTGCCTCGTTTATATCTTATCTTGATAACCATAATTTGCCAAAATTAAACAGCTCTTTTGAACAATCCTTTACTGTCCTTGTGTGCATCTCAATGCGAAAGCCTGAGTAAGTTATTTCAAACGGACCTATCAAGCGATAACCATAATTTGTGAAAACAGCTCTTCTGAATAATCCGTGACTATCCTTATGTTTTTCTTGATGCGGAAGTCTTACTAAGCTATGTCAAACTAGCCTAGTGGCCCTTAATTAGAAGTTAGAACTATTTGATGTGTAATACTATTACTTTTTTTTGTGTGTGTCTATCTTTTTTTTCTTTCCCAAACTAACAAGTTCCACTTGTCTGATGTTTTGCCAGGGCAATTGATACAGGCATGGATCTCAGCGAGACTCTGCTAGCTATTCTGTCTCCAGATGATAACATTCGTTCAGCAGCAGAAGGCAACCTTGAGCTGTTACAGGAGCGGGATCTTGCCAACTTCCTCCTATCCTTGTCAGTAGAGCTCTCGCATGATGAAAGTAAACCAGAGTCTAGGAGACTTGCTGGTATTGTTCTTAGGAATTCATTGGACTTCAAGGGTTCTGCTGCAGATAAGGACCTTCAAAAATGGGTCTACCTAGACCAATCTATCAAATCCAAGATTAAGGAGTCGTTACTGATAACACTAGCATCTCCGGTGGCTGTTGCAAGGCTCACCTCATCACAAGTTATTGCAAAGATTGCATCCATCGGAGTTAATTGCACAAAACCATCACATTTGAGGCATCGTTTGCGAAAACAACGAGGTCGCTATTTTTTTTGCAAAAATCACCGCACATTCAGTAATCTTTTTGGAAAAAGCACTGATCGAGTGATTTAGGTTGTTTAATCACTTTCTGACAAGTGGGGCCGGATTGTCAGGAGCTGACTTGGCAAAACATTTACATCACCCCCTTAGATCTAAAGAATAAAAGCAATCGAGGACAAGAGCTCCTATCGTCCCCCGCGCAGGCAGACCTCTCGATCTGGAGTTTGTCCCCGACCACGACCAGGACAGGAGCTCGGTCCCTCGTCACCCATCTCGTCCCCAACCTCGACCAGGAGCTCGGAGGTGAGGTGAGCGCGCGCCGGCAATCAAGAGCTCGACGGCGAGGTGTGCGCGCTAGATTGGCCAACCAAGGCCGACCCCTGCGCCACCTGGGGCAAAGTCTCCTGGGCGTGCGCGCGGGGGACTGGCTGGCTACGGCCCCCTTTGCTCGCCATCTAGGTCACGCGGCTAGCGCCGGCATGGGGAAGCGACCTAGAGTGGGCGATGGCGACGCGTGCTGGGTGCTCGGCCTACACTAGGAGTTCGTCCCTGACTTCCCCCTCCTCGGCTACGATCCATGGAGTAGAGGAGACAGCATTCGTGCGCGTATGTGTGCCTGTCCGTGGTGGGAAGACTGTTGGGAGTTAATTGCACAAAACCATCACATTTAGGGCATCGTTTGCAGAAAACCACGAGGTCGCTAATTTTTTGTAAAAATCACCGCACATTCAGTAATCTTTTTGCAAAAAGCACTGATCGAGTGATTTAGGTCGTTTAATCACTTTCTGACAAGTGGGGCCGGATTGTCAGAAGCTGACTTGGCAAAACATTTACATACACCCCCTTAGATCTAAAGAATAAAAGCAATCGACCCCCTTGTGCACAACAGTCAGGAGCAGACCCGATGCTCGCTGTGGCGACCTTGCCGAGCTGCCAACCCCGTGCCACTCCGGCGACCTCGCCGCCGCCGACAACACGTCAGCGACCACTGCTGCCCCGTGTACCATCTCCTTCCTCCTCCTTTTTTTCCTTCTCCTCCGGGACAACACGCACCTCGCCTCTGCCTGGCCCAGCCGTTGCAACCATGGCCATGTCGACGGCGCCGGATTCCGCGGCGGCTCGCAACCCCTGCCGCTCTCCAGCAGTCTTCCCGCCACGGACAGGCACGCATACGCGCATGAATGTTGTCTCCTCTACTCCATGGATCGTAGCCGAGGAGGGGGAAGTCAGGGACGAACTCCTAGTGTAGGCTGAGCACCCAGCACGCGTCGCCATCGCCCACTCTAGGTCGCCTCCCCATGCCGGCGCCAGCCGCGTGACCTAGACGGCGAGCAAAGGAGGCCGTAGCCAGCCAGTCCCCCGCGCGCACGCCCAGGAGACTTTGCCCCAGGTGGCGCAGGGGTTGGCCTTGGCTGGCCAGTCCAGCGCGCACACCTCGCCGTCGAGCTCTTGATTGCCGCCGCGTGCTCACCTCACCTCCGAGCTCCTGGTCGAGGTTGGGGACGAGATGGGTGATGAGGGACCGAGCTCCTATCTTGGTCGTGGTCGGGGACAAACTCCAGATCGAGAGGTCTGCCTGCGCGGGGGACGATAGGAGCTCTTGTCCTCGATTGCTTTTATTCTTTAGATCTAAGGGGGTGTATGTAAATGTTTTGCCAAGTCAGCTCCTGACAATCCGGCCCCACTTGTTAGAAAGTGATTAAATGACCTAAATCATTCAATCAGTGCTTTTTGCAAAAAGATTACTGAATTGCGGTGATTTTTGCAAAAAAATAGCGACCTCGTTGTTTTCGGCAAACGATGCCTCAAATGTGGTGGTTTTGTGCAATTAACTCGACTATTGGAGAGCGGCGGGGGTTGCGAGCCGCCGCGGAATCCGGCGCCGTCGACATGGCCATGGTTGCAAGCGGCTGGGCCAGGCAGAGGCGAGGTGCGTGTTGTCCCGGAGGAGAAGGAAAAAAAGGAGGAGGAAGGAGATGGTACACGGGGCAGCAGTGGTCGCTGACGTGTTGTCGGCGGCGGCGAGGTCGCCGGAGTGGCACAGGGTTGGCAGCTCGGCAAGGTCGCCACAGCGAGCATCGGGTCTGCTCCTGACAGTTGTGCACGAGGGGGTCGATTGCTTTTATTCTTTAGATCTAAGGGGGTGTATGTAAATGTTTTGCCAAGTCAGCTTCTGACAATCCGGCCCCACTTGTCAGAAAGTGATTAAACGACCTAAATCACTCAATCAGTGCTTTTTGCAAAAAAATTACTGAATGTGCGGTGATTTTTACAAAAAATTAGCGACCTCGTGGTTTTCTGCAAACGATGCTCCAAATGTGGTGGTTTTGTGCAATTAACTCCATCCATCGAGATACCCCGTCAGGAATGGCAAGACCTCATTGCCAAATTACTAGGCAACATGACACAGCAGGGTGCATCTCCCCCACTAAGGCAAGCAACTCTAGCGGCGTTGGGGTATGTGTGCGAGGAGATTGGTCTGGAGCAGCAACAAGCGAATGGTGTTCTGAATGCTGTCGTTCAGGCAATGAACCAGGCAGAACCAAGTACTGAAGTTTGTCTTGCAGCAGTTAAAGCTCTATATAATCTTCTTGGCTGTGCTGCGGCCAACTTTGCAAATGAGGATGTGAGAAATCATATAATGGGCGCAGTTTGTGAAACACTAGCAAAATTCGAAGATCTGGAGATCCAACAGGCAATATTCGAATGCCTTGCTAAAATTGCATCCACATATTATATGCTGTTACAACCTTATTTGAGAACCATACTCAGTCTGACAGAATCAATTGCACCCCAATGTGTGGTGTTCCGGTGCACTGTTTGTAAGGAAGTGATTAAACTCCGAGAAGAACACACATTGGCGCTGTCGATGCTAACTCTAAAGATTGTTGCTTTGTTTATGAGGCCCTCGAGTTACAAGTTCCAGTGCTGCTAAAGCATTTGTTCAAGCGGGAGAAAGATCAGTAAGGACTAGTTCGAATGCTGTTACAACAACATCTGTTCAATCAAGAGGAAGATCAAGAAGGACTAGTTCCAATGCCGCTAGAGCATCTGCTCATGCAAGAGGAAGATCAAGGAGATGTTGTGCTTCCGTTGCTTCCTGCTTAATCTGAATCAAGCCAGCAATTTGCTGGATCTTTCAAAAAGACAAGATGGAAGATCCAAACAGCGAGGTAAAAGGAACCACTGCATGGATTCTTGTCCGGATGTTTAAGCTTCTCCATTTTCCAGCAAGTGCAAATGGAATTATAACGAAAGCAAACCTTCCTCGCATCATGGATGTGTTGGTACACAGTAGTAAAGATATTCCAATTGTGTCCGAAAACAAAAAAACTGCTCATAAAGGTGGCCGTATGCATCATTCAGATGCAGAGGCCGGGGATGTCCCCTTTTCTAAAAAAAATAAAATTGTTGAACCTTTTTGCTTCTAATAAAGGTGGCCGTATGCATCATTCACATGCAGAGGCCGGGGATGTCCCCTTTTCTAAAAAATAAAAATTGTGTCCGAAAAAGTATGCGGAGCTATATATTTTCTTGCCCTAGGTTACGAAGATGCAGAGTCAATACCATCTGAGCTTTCATCGTCTCTTGATCGTGTTATTGATGCTCTCCTTTCTACTTCACAACCTTCTGATGAGACCCCTTTCAGGCTTGGAGCATCTGCTTATGAAGCATTGCGTGCAGTTGTGAGAGTCAGCAATTTAGAACAAGCTGTTGTTTGGAGCGCTATAGGAGATTTAATGCATTGTATCATGAAAAGATTGGATATGACGCTTGATCGCCAAGCACTTACTTTGGGTCATAAGTTGAAGAAAAACAATCTTCAGATTGTGCTGTGTGGTGTACTGCAGGTCATCGTCCAGAGACTGGCCAATTCAGCTACAGTGAAGATAGTTACGAACGCTGCTCATCATTTGTTATTTTCTTTTTGCCGTGTCTTGGTTTGTGACAGTTCTACTGCACAGAGTGAAGCAATGTGTTGGTTTGCCATTGCTGCTCTTGCTAATGCCACTGGTCCAGAGTTTGGGAAACATATGCCTATACTCATGCAGGTACTCATGCTCACCCACTCTCCCCCATCTCTGTAGGAGTGATCGTCGATATCTGCCTTGTCTTGGAAGGTAAAATGTTGCCACACTGTGATAAAATTATGCAAGTTCTGTACAAAGGTCTTACTAAGTCGACTCTTAGAGCTCCAATTTTCTCATGCTTCGGAGACATTGCTCTTGCTATTAGCAATGATTTTGAGAAGTGCCTGCAGTATGTTCTGGAAAAGCTTCAAGAAGCTGCTAACTCACAGGACTGGGCTGATGTTCAAGAAGAGGACAAGACTGAATATGTGGCTTAGACAGGGAATATGTAAGGCATACTCTGGCATACTACGGGGTATGAAGGACCCAAGAATTGGGTTTAAGGTAGCAACCCATCTATTTAAATTCATGGAAGGAGTCTGGGCAGACCGGAGCAGGTGCACATAATTTTCTTTGCCTTGTCGTATTTTGTTATATGGATGACCGTTCCTTCTCCATAGCACCACCATGATGTAAATTTGTCATCATTTTCATTTGCCTTGCACTTCTTTCTTAGTATATGGGTGACTGTTCTTGTTCCTTACCATTGTGTGTATCTACTTTCAGGGATAAAAGTGTGATGCATGCTGCTGTTGCTGTGTTGACCGATTTTGATTTGACAATTGGGTCATGGACAGAAGAGATGACTAAGGAATTGCATAACTAACTATTATGATTTCATCTGAAGCAGATGCACCGCTTGCTATTATATGTCAACTTTGTTGCAGGTAGTTGAATTTTGATTTAACTTGTCTTCTTTTCCCTTTCTTACTAAAGCATGGATATAGTTAGAACTTACCAGTAGAATACTTGAGGTAAAGCGCAAAAAAAGACGTCGACTACGAAGACGTCCGTGGCGGCTTTGTCAATAAAATATGCCGGCTCAGTCTCTCGTAGGTGCTCACAGGGATAGGGCGTGCGTGCGTTCATAAAGGTGAGTATATGTGTGTATGTATGAGCGTCTGCGTCTGTATCGTGTTAAAAAAAGGGCATAGTCTTTTTTCATGATTTTTGGTTACAAAGAAAAACAAATCAGTAAGAGGAATTGATCATAATTGAAGTTGTAATTAATAGCAAACTGAGCCATGCCCAGCTGATAGTTTTCTTGCATTTATTTTAGGCTTACCTGCGAGAGTTTGAGAGATGGTGTTCGTGCTGACTATGAGGCAGAAGTTGAAATTAATCAGAGAGCTAACTTCAGGGCTTCATGCCTATCCGGGCATCGCTAGCCTAGGCCGGCTACTGATGCTATGCTTCGCCCTCCGATCGAAATCACAAAATTGACTACTTGAAGGTCGTCCATAAGAAGCATGAAGGTTTTTTTTCGGGGTCAAGTGATTGCATCACTAAGGAATAGGTCCTTCAGCCAGTACATATTAGTCAAATACTTTTTCTCACTATGCTTGCACTGTATTGACCTAAGAGCAGCTACAACCGGACCCAATATCGGTCCCAAAGGTCCGGCCGTGCGGATGGCCTGAAAAGTCTGGGCTTACAGGCAACTCTCATATCCAGTTCATATGTGAGGCGGATATGAGACTCCTGGACGCGTCCGCTGTTGGGGAACGTTGCAGAAAATTAAAATTTTTCCTACGGTTTCACCAAGATCCATCTATGAGTTCATCTAAGCAACGAGTCAAGGGAGAGAGTTTGCATCTACATACCACTTGTAGATCGCGTGCGGAAGCTTGCAAGGTGATGATGTAGTCGTACTCGACGTGATTCGAATCACCGATGACCAAGTGCTGAACGGACAGCACCTCCGCGTTCAACACACGTACGGGACGGGAGACGTCTCCTCCTTCTTGATCCAGCAAGGGGGAAGGAGAGGTTGAGGAAGACAGCTCCACCGGCAGCACGACGGCGTGGTGATGGTGGAGAGGCAGTACTCCGACAGGGCTTCGCCAAGCACACAACGGAGGAGGAGAGGTGTTGGGGAGGGGAGGGCTGCGCCTTGGAGGGTGGTTCGGCTGCCCTCCCCTCACCCCTCTATTTATAGGGGGAAGGGAGAAGGGGGCCGGCCCCCTAGAACCCATCTAGGGGGGGGGGTGCGGCGGCCTAGGGGAGAGGGGAGAGGGTGGCTTGCCCCCCAAGCCAAGGGGGGCGCCCCCTCTAGGGTTCCCCCCTCAACCCTAGGCGCATGGGCCCAAGGGAGGGGGTGCGGCCAGCCCACCACGGGCTGGCTCCCTGCCCCACGCAGCCCATGTGGCCCCCCGGGAGGGGTGGCCCCTTCCGGTGGACCCCCGGAACCCTTCCGGTGGCCCCGGTACAATACCGGTATGACCCCGAAACTTCCCGATGTCCGTTTGACAACTTCCCATATATAAATCTTTACCTCCGGACCCTTCCGGATCTCCTCGTGACGTCCAGGATCCCATCCGGGACTCCGAACAACATTCGGTAGTCACATACTAGTCTTCCTAATAACCCTAGCGTCACCGAACCTTAAGTGTGTAGACCCTACGGGTTCGGGAGACATGCAGACATGACCGAGACGCTCTCAGTCAATAACCAAAAGCGGGATCTGGATACCCATGATGGCTCCCACATGCTCCTCGATGTTGTCATCGGATGAACCACGATGTCGAGGATTCGATCAAACCCTGTATGCAATTCCCTTTGTCAATCGGTACGTTACTTGCCCGAGACTCGATCGTCGGTATCCCAATACCTTGTTCAGTCTCGTTACCGGCAAGTCACTTTACTCGTACCGTAATGCATGATCCCGTGTCCAACACCTTGGTCACATTGAGCTCATTATGATGATGCATTACCGAGTGGGCCCAGAGATACCTCTCCGTCATACGGAGTGACAAATCCCAGTCTCGATCCGTGTCAACCCAACAGCTACTTTCGGAGATACCTGTAATGCACCTTTATAGTCACCCAGTTACGTTGTGACGTTTGATACACCCAAGGCACTCTTACGGTATCCGGGAGTTACACGATCTCATGGTCTAAGGAAGAGATACTTGACACTGGCAAAGCTCTAGCAAAACGAACTACACGATCGTTTATGCTATGCTTAGGATTGGGTCTTGTCCATCACATCATTCTCCTAATGATGTGATCCCGTTATCAACGACATCCAATGTCCATAGTCAGGAAACCATGACTATCTGTTGATCACAACGAGCTAGTCAACTAGAGGCTCACCAGGGACATATTGTGGTCTAAGTATTCACACGTGTATTACGATTTCGGATAATACAGTTATAGCATGAATAAAAGACATTTATCATGAACATTGAAATATAATAATACTTTTATTATTGCCTCTAGGGCATATTTCCAACAGTCTCCCACTTGCACTAGAGTCACCAATCTAGTTACATTGTGATGAATCGAACACCCATAGAGTTCTGGTGTTGATCATGTTTTGCACGCGAGAGAGGTTTAGTCAGCGGATCTGCGACATTCAGATCCGTGTGCACTTTGCAAATCTCTATGTCTCCATCTTGAACATTTTCACGGATGGAGTTGAAACGACGCTTGATGTGCCTGGTCTTCTTGTGAAACCTGGGCTCCTTGGCGAGGGCAATAGCTCCAGTGTTGTCACAGAAGAGTTTGATCGGCCCCGACGCATTGGGTATGACTCCTAGGTCGGTGATGAACTCCTTCACCCAAATCGCTTCATGCGCTGCCTCCGAGGCTGCCATGTACTCCGCTTCACACGTAGATCCCGCCACGACGCTCTGCTTGCAGCTGCACCAGCTTACTGCTCCACCATTCAACATATACACGTATCCGGTTTGTGACTTAGAGTCATCCAGATCTGAGTCGAAGCTAGCGTCGACGTAACCCTTTACGACGAGCTCTTCGTCTCTTCCATAAACGAGAAACATGTCCTTCGTCCTTTTCAGGTACTTCAGGATATTCTTGACCGCTGTCCAGTGTTCCTTGCCGGGATTACTTTGGTATCTTGCTACCAAACTTACGGCAAGGTTTACATCGGGTCTGGTACACAGCATGGCATACATAATAGATCCTATGGCTGAAGCATAGGGGATGACACTCATCTCTTCTTTATCTTTTGCCGTGGTCGGTGACTGAGCCGAGCTCAATCTCACACCTTGTAACATAGGCAAGAACCCCTTCTTGGACTGATCCATTTTGAACCTCTTCAAAATCTTATCAAGGTATGTGCTTTGTGAAAGACCTATGAGGCGTCTCGATCTATCTCTATAGATCTTGATGCCTAATATATAAGCAGCTTCTCCAAGGTCCTTCATTGAAAAACACTTATTCAAGTAGGCCTTAATGCTGTCCAGAAATTCTATATTATTTCCCATCAAGAGTATGTCATCTACATATAATATGAGAAATGCTACAGAGCTCCCACTCACTTTCTTGTAAACGCAGGCTTCTCCATAAGTCTGCATAAACCCAAACGCTTTGATCATCTCATCAAAGCGAATGTTCCAACTCCGAGATGCTTGCACCAGTCCATAAATGGATCGCTGGAGCTTGCATACTTTGTTAGCGTTCCGAGGATCGACAAAACCTTCCGGCTGCATCATATACAGTTCTTCCTTAAGATGCCCGTTAAGGAATGCCGTTTTGACGTCCATTTGCCATATCTCATAATCATAGTATGCGGCAATTGCTAACATGATTCGGACGGACTTCAGCTTCGCTACGGGAGAGAAAGTCTCGTCGTAGTCAATCCCTTGAACTTGTCGATAACCCTTAGCGACAAGTCGAGCCTTATAGATTGTAACATTACCATCCGCGTCCGTCTTCTTCTTAAAGATCCATTTGTTTTCTATCGCTCGCCGATCATCGGGCAAGTCTGTCAAAGTCCATACTTTGTTTTCATACATGGATTCTATCTCGGATTTCATGGCTTCAAGCCATTTGTTGGAATCCGGGCCCGCCATCGCTTCTTCATAGTTCGAAGGTTCATTGTTGTCTAACAACATGATTTCCAGGACAGGGTTGCCGTACCACTCTGGTGCGGAACGTGTCCTTGTGGACCTACGAAGTTCAGCAGTAACTTGATCCGAAGTACCTTGATCATCATCATTGTTTTCCTCTTCAGTTGGTGTGGGCATCACAGGAACGGTTTCCTGCGCTGCGCCACTTTCCCGCTCAAGAGGTAGTACTTCATCGAGTTCTACTTTCCTCCCACTTACTTCTTTCGAGAGAAACTCTTTTTCCAGAAAGCATCCGTTCTTGGCAACAAAGATCTTGCCTTCGGATCTTAAGTAGAAGGTATACCCGACAGTTTCCTTAGGGTATCCTATGAATACGCATTTTTCCGACTTGGGTTCGAGCTTTTCAGGTTGAAGTTTCTTGACATAAGCATCGCATCCCCAAACTTTTAGAAACGACAGCTTAGGTTTCTTTCCAAACCATAATTCATACGGTGTCGTCTCAACGGATTTAGACGGTGCCCTATTTAAAGTGAATGTAGCTGTCTCTAGAGCGTATCCCCAAAATGATAGCGGTAAATCGGTAAGAGACATCATAGACCGCACCATATCCAATAGGGTGCGATTACGACGTTCGGACACACCGTTTCGCTGAGGTGTTCCAGGCGGCGTGAGTTGTGAAACGATTCCACATTTCCTTAAGTGTGTACCAAATTCGTGACTTAAGTATTCTCCTCCACGATCTGATCGTAAGAATTTATCTTTCGGTCACGTTGATTCTCTACCTCATTCTGAAATTCCTTGAACTTTTCAAAGGTCTCAGACTTGTGTTTCATTAAGTAGACATACCCATATCTACTCAAGTCATCAGTGAGAGTGAGAACATAACGATATCCTCCGCGAGCCTCAACGCTCATTGGACCGCACACATCGGTATGTATGATTTCCAACAAGTTGGTTGCTCGCTCCATTGTTCCGGAGAACGGAGTCTTGGTCATTTTGCCCAAAGGCATGGTTCGCACGTGTCAAACGATTCATAATCAAGAGACTCTAAAAGTCCATCGGCATGGAGCTTCTTCATGCGCTTGACACCAATGTGACCAAGGCGGCAGTGCCACAAGTATGTGGGACTATCGTTATCAACTTTAAATCTTTTGGCATCTACACTATGAACATGTGTAATATTACGCTCGAGATTCATTAAGAATAAACCATTGACCATCGGAGCATGACCATAAAACATATCTCTCATATAAATCGAACAACCATTATTCTCAGACTTAAATGAGTAGCCATCTCGTATTAAACGAGATCCAGATACAATGTTCATGCTCAAACTTGGCACTAAATAACAATTATTAAGGTTCAAAACTAATCCCGTAGGTAAATGTAGAGGCAGCGTGCCGACGGCGATCACATCGACTCTGGAACCATTCCCGACGCGCATCGTCACCTCGTCCTTCGCCAGTCTCCGTTTATTCCGCAGCTCCTGCTGTGAGTTACAAATATGAGCAACGGCACCGGTATCAAATACCCAGGAGTTACTACGAGTACTGGTAAGGTACACATCAATCACATGTATATCAAATATACCTTTGGTGTTGCCGGCCTTCTTATCCGCTAAGTATTTGGGGCAGTTCCGCTTCCAGTGACCCTTCCCCTTGCAATAAAAGCACTCAGTCTCAGGCTTAGGTCCATTCTTTGACTTCTTCCCGGTAACTGGCTTACCAGGCGCGGCAACATCCTTGCCGTCCTTCTTGAAGTTCTTCTTACCCTTGCCCTTCTTGAACTTAGTGGTCTTATTGACCATCAACACTTGATGTTCTTTCTTGATTTCAGCCTCTGCTGACTTCAGCATCGAGAACACTTCAGGAATGGTCTTTTCCATCCCCTGCATGTTGTAGTTCATCACAAAGCTCTTGTAGCTTGGTGGGAGCGACTGGAGGATTCTGTCAATGACCGCCTCATCTGGGAGGTTAATGTTCAGCTGGGTCATACGGTTGTGCAACCCAGACATCTTCAGGATGTGCTCACTGACAGAACTGTTTTCCTCCATCTTACAACTGTAGAACTTGTCGGAGACATCATATCTCTCGACCCGGGCATGAGCTTGAAAAACTAGTTTCAGCTCTTCGAACATCTCATATGCTCCGTGGTGCTCAAAACGCTTTTGGAGCCCCGGTTCTAAGCTGTAAAGCATGCCGCACTGAACGAGGGAGTAATCATCAGCACGAGACTGCCAAGCATTCATAATGTCTTGGTTCTCTGGGACGGGAGCGTCACCTAGCGGTCCTTCTAGGACATATTGTTTCCTGGCAGCTATGAGGATGATCCTCAGGTTCCGGACCCAGTCCGTATAGTTGCTGCCATCATCTTTCAGCTTGGTTTTCTCTAGGAACGCGTTGAAGTTCATGTTGACATTAGCGTTGGCCATTGATCTACAAGACATATTTGCAAAGGTTTTAGACTAAGTTCATGATAATAAAGTTCTAATCAAATTATGAACTCCCACTTAGATTAGACATCCCTCTAGTCATCTAAGTGTTACACGATCCGAGTCGACTAGCCCGTGTCCGATCATCACGTGAGACGGACTAGTCATCGTCGGTGAACATTCTCATGTTGATCGTATCTTCCATACGACTCGTGTTCGACCTTTCGGTCTCCGTGTTCCGAGGCCATGTCTGCACATGCTAGGCTCGTCAAGTTAACCCTAAGTGTTTTCGCTGTGTAAAACTGTCTTACACCCGTTGTATGTGAACGTAAGAATCCATCACACCCGATCATCACGTGGTGCTTAGAAGCGACGAACTGTAGCAACGGTGCACAGTTAGGGGAGAACACTTCTTGAAATTTTGTAAGGGATCATCTTATTTACTACCGTCGTCCTAAGTAAACAAGATGCATAAACATAATAAACATCACATGCAATTATATAGTTGTGACATGATATGGCCAATATCATATAGCTCCATTGATCTTCATCTTCGGGGCTCCATGATCATCTTGTCACCGGCTTGACACCATGATCTCCATCATCATGATCTCCATCATCGTGTCTTCATGAAGTTGTCACGCCAACGACTACTTCTACTTCTATGACTAACGTTTAGCAATAAAGTAAAGTAGTTTACATGGCGTTATTCAATGACACGCAGGTCATACAAAAAATAAAGACAACTCCTATGGCTCCTGCCGGTTGTCATACTCATCGACATGCAAGTCGTGAATCCTATTACAAAGAACATGATCTCATACATCACAATTCATCATTCATCACAACTTCTGGCCATATCACATCACATGATCAATCGCTGCAAAAACAAGTTAGACGTCCTCTAATTGTTGTTGCATCTTTTACGTGGCTGCAATTGGGTTCTAGCAAGAACGTTTTCTTACCTACGAATCACCACAACGTGATTTTGTCAACTTCTATTTACCCTTCATAAGGGCCCTGTTCATCGATTCCGCTCCAACTAAAGTGGGAGAGACAGACACCCGCCAGCCACCTTATGCAACTAGTGCATGTCAGTCGGTGGAACCGGTCTCACGTAAGCGTACGTGTAAGGTTGGTCCGGGCCGCTTCATCCCACAATACCGTTGAGCAAGAAAAGACTAGTAGAGGCAAGTAAGATGACAAAATCCACGCCCACAACAAAATTGTGTTCTACTCGTGCAAAGAGAACTACGCATAGACCTAGCTCATGATGCCACTGTTGGGGAACGTTGCAGAAAATTAAAATTTTTCCTACGGTTTCACCAAGATCCATCTATGAGTTCATCTAAGCAACGAGTCAAGGGAGAGAGTTTGCATCTACATACCACTTGTAGATCGCGTGCGGAAGCTTGCAAGGTGATGATGTAGTCGTACTCGACGTGATTCGAATCACCGATGACCAAGTGCTGAACGGACAGCACCTCCGCGTTCAACACACGTACGGGACGGGAGACGTCTCCTCCTTCTTGATCCAGCAAGGGGGAAGGAGAGGTTGAGGAAGACAGCTCCACCGGCAGCACGACGGCGTGGTGATGGTGGAGAGGCAGTACTCCGACAGGGCTTCGCCAAGCACACAACGGAGGAGGAGAGGTGTTGGGGAGGGGAGGGCTGCGCCTTGGAGGGTGGTTCGGCTGCCCTCCCCTCACCCCTCTATTTATAGGGGGAAGGGAGAAGGGGGCCGGCCCCCTAGAACCCATCTAGGGGGGGTGCGGCGGCCTAGGGGAGAGGGGAGAGGGTGGCTTGCCCCCCAAGCCAAGGGGGCGCCCCCTCTAGGGTTCCCCCTCAACCCTAGGCGCATGGGCCCAAGGGAGGGGGTGCGGCCAGCCCACCAGGGGCTGGCTCCCTGCCCCACGCAGCCCATGTGGCCCCCCGGGAGGGGTGGCCCCTCCCGGTGGACCCCCGGAACCCTTCCGGTGGCCCCGGTACAATACCGGTATGACCCCGAAACTTCCCGGTGTCCGTTTGACAACTTCCCATATATAAATCTTTACCTCCGGACCCTTCCGGATCTCCTCGTGACGTCCAGGATCCCATCCGGGACTCCGAACAACATTCGGTAGTCACATACTAGTCTTCCTAATAACCCTAGCGTCACCGAACCTTAAGTGTGTAGACCCTACGGGTTCGGGAGACATGCAGACATGACCGAGACGCTCTCAGTCAATAACCAACAGCGGGATCTGGATACCCATGATGGCTCCCACATGCTCCTCGATGTTGTCATCGGATGAACCACGATGTCGAGGATTCGATCAAACCCTGTATGCAATTCCCTTTGTCAATCGGTACGTTACTTGCCCGAGACTCGATCGTCGGTATCCCAATACCTTGTTCAGTCTCGTTACCGGCAAGTCACTTTACTCGTACCGTAATGCATGATCCCGTGTCCAACACCTTGGTCACATTGAGCTCATTATGATGATGCATTACCGAGTGGGCCCAGAGATACCTCTCCGTCATACGGAGTGACAAATCCCAGTCTCGATCCGTGTCAACCCAACAGCTACTTTCGGAGATACCTGTAATGCACCTTTATAGTCACCCAGTTACGTTGTGACGTTTGATACACCCAAGGCACTCTTACGGTATCCGGGAGTTACACGATCTCATGGTCGAAGGAAGAGATACTTGACACTGGCAAAGCTCTAGCAAAACGAACTACACGATCTTTTATGCTATGCTTAGGATTGGGTCTTGTCCATCACATCATTCTCCTAATGATGTGATCCCGTTATCAACGACATCCAATGTCCATAGTCAGGAAACCATGACTATATGTTGATCACAACGAGCTAGTCAACTAGAGGCTCACCAGGGACATATTGTGGTCTAAGTATTCACACGTGTATTACGATTTCCGGATAATACAGTTATAGCATGAATAAAAGACATTTATCATGAACATTGAAATATAATAATACTTTTATTATTGCCTCTAGGGCATATTTCCAACATCCGCTATACGTCGAATCCGGCTTATGGTCTATCTCGACCCCACATATTTTCATCCCTATCTCTCTGGACCAAATCCTAGTTACTCCACTTCACCCCTCTTCATCCTCAAGCTCCTATCCAGCAAACTCCAGCCTTCTTCGGCATGGCGTGCGGTAGATTCGACTTCGAGATCTTCCGGTTTGCTCGTTGTTGGGAACGACGAGGAGCACTGCCGGGCCCGGGCATCGAGGAGAAGCGTTGTCGTGGCTGGAGACGACGTATAGGACGAAAAAAAGGAAAAAAATAAGTTCACCGGAATCTCACCAAAGATGGTGGTGGGAGGGAGGCGGGGCTGAGGGAAGGCGCCACAGGCAGTGGGCACCGAGATGGGTGGCGGTGGCAGTGTCCATGGCCCACGTGCGACACTATTCATTTCTCATTTTTA
The DNA here is from genome assembly GCF_018294505.1 of Triticum aestivum. Lineage (NCBI taxonomy): Eukaryota > Viridiplantae > Streptophyta > Magnoliopsida > Poales > Poaceae > Triticum > Triticum aestivum. The sequence goes on from NC_057800.1 coordinate 570,074,304, forward strand.
CCGAGAAGTGGCTTTCCTACAGAAAAATGGGAAAATATCATACGGAAACCAACATTCGATTGAAACCGGTAAAAACCACAAGGAAAATATGTTTTGAAGTTTAAAAAAAACTGAAATAAATACGGGATGTTAAGAGGATGATGTTTTATTGCCACGCTAAATTTCAAGTTGAAACACATTACAAGATGCGACCTATGAAAAAGACAAAATCAGCACTGAATAGTGCTAAACAGTTTGTCGGCACTATTCAGGGCTGATTTTGTCTTTTTCATAGATCACGTCTCGTAAGGGCATGTACAATGCATAACCTTAAGGTGATGCCTCGCATGCCATGTAGGATCGGATATGACGTAAAGTAGGTTCGGATAGGGAAGCGGGATCCTTTTTAGGAGGCGGGTGCTTGAAGAGAAAAAGTGTGGTCCGGTGACAAAAGCTGAAAAGATTGAATGAAAAGTAGAGATGCATGTGTACTAAAGTCCTTATTTTCTATTTCTTAATGAGGCCCACTAGTAGTAGCTTGCATTGGGGAGAAAAAATAAATGTAGATGCCTCAAATTACTTTTTGTCATGGGGCATATGTATCCATATGCCACCATTGTACATGCCCTAATGTGTTTCAACTTGAAATTTTATGTGGCCATAAAACATCACCCTCTTAGGGCATGTACAATGCATAGCCTCAAGATGATACCTCGCATGCCATGGGATCGGATATGATGTAAAGTAGGTTCGGATAAGGAAGCGGGATCCTCTCTACGAGGCGGTTGCTTGAAGAGAAAAAGTGTGGTCCGATAACAAAAGCTGAAAAGGTTGGAGTGAAAAATAGAGATGCATGTGTACTAGAGTCTTTATTTTCTATTTCTTAATGAGGCCCACTAGTGATAGCTTGCATTGGAGAGAAAAAATTAATATAAGTGCCTCAAATTACTTTTTGTCATGGGACATATGTATCTATATGCCACCATTGTACATACCCTTAACATCCCGCATTTTCTTTAGATTTTTTTCGAAACTTTAAAATGTGGTTTTCACGAAGTTTTTATTGAATATTGGTTTTCGTATGACATTCTTCATAAAAATAGGCTAGGAGGTTGAGCTTTGAGGAATCAAAATCCATGATTTTAAGAAACTAAACATTTGAGGGATCTGTTAGATAGAAGTAGCACTTTTTTTTTGAACTTAGATAGGAGTAGCACTTAAATCCCTCAAAAGATAATTTCCCCCTTAAATTAAGCTATCGAGGGCTCTGCTAGAAATACTCTTAGCAATGTATTCATACTTTCTGCAAGTAACTAGTTAATTAAGGAGAAAAATTATAATTACAGCTCGCCAAATCTCAATGGGCACTCGGTCAAGAACAAAGAGACGACTTTTTTTTACATACACCGGAAGATTCGCCGCGTGGCGGTGTGACGGTGTCAATTCTCTAACCACCCCTAGAATAATGCAAGTGCCTTGCGGCTGGCGGGCACACCGGCCGTCGTGACCCCGTCCACATGACGATCGATGGAGGCACGCGCACCAACTCACATCGACCAACCGCCGGCTCCATTAGTCAACGTACGCGCTGCAGAATTTCCTGATCTCCCCGTTGCCGCCGGTGAGCACCTCCATCCTGCCCATGTTGATCATGGCGGCGGCGTAGTCCTCGAAGTACTCCTCCGTCGACTCGGCGGCCGCCATCCTCGCCACGTAGTCCCTCGTCCACCTGTCGTCGAGCAGCGCCTGGTCGGAGACGAACAGGGTCTTGTTGCTGAGCACGTCCCGGTAGTAGCTGAGGTCGAACTCGTAGGGGCTCTTGGGGTCCATGTCGACGAGCGTTTCGTCTTCCTTGTTCCCTGGCTCGCACCTCTCCCGCAGCTCCGGGGCGTACGCCTTGTCCAGCGTCGGGTCCTGCACCCCTAGGCCGCTGTTGTTGTAGAGCCGGTCCGGCGCGAACGCCGCGCACTGCGCCCTCCCGATCGTGTGGCTCCCCGACAGCACCACCAGGTCCTTCCACGACAGGTTCTTCACGCTGAAGTAGGTTTTCAGGTCCACGATGTTGGCGTGCGGCGGCGCCAGGTCGTTCTCGGCGTCGATGCACAGGGACACCTTGCCGTCCCGGCGCCCGGTCTCCACCGGGAACCGTGGCCCGTTGCTCTGGAAGAAACAAGGAGGCAGTCTGGTGGTCAGCTAAAATGAAAGCCTGAGAAAATCCATGGAGGACATGAAAGGGGGGATTATTGATCTGCTTAAATTACCAGGTACACGGCGTCCCGCGCGGCCATGATGATGATGTCTGCGCAGGACACGGTGAGCGGGCACTCGTCCTCCAGCTTCGCCTTGATCCTCTCGACCTCATCGAAGCCGCGGAGGCTGTAGCTCATCGGCATGGCGTCCCTCTCCCCCTTCTTGCTCCTCGATTTCAGCATGATCGACCCGTCGCACCCCTGCAGACCACGCATCCAGTTCAAGTTAAGCGAAACACATTCAGACGACCCGTGCACGCGACGCGGCACGGCACGGCAAAGAAGCAGCGCAGCACGCACCCTGACGAAGCAGTCGTGGAAGAGAAGCCGCAGCAGCGCCGGGCCGAGGGTCCGGTCCTCGTGGACGATGTCCCGCATCTCCTCCAGCACCAGCTCCTCCGCTTTCGGGCACGTCTTGTTGTAGAACCCGATGGCGAGCCCGGCGGCGGCGGGGTCCGTGGGGCCCGGCACCGGCATGGCGCTCGCGACGGCCGCGAGGATCAGCAGCCTGAGGAGCACGTCCAATGCCATCCGGCCGGACCGGAGGAACAGAGCCGAATCGAGTCGTCGACGAGCGAGGTTGCTTGGTCGTGACGGGGGGAAGCAGCTGCTCAGGAGGCGTTGAAACTTAACTCGGGTCAGCCGGGAACTCACGGAAGGGGAAGAGATCAAGAGAAGGAGATTAAATTTGCTGGCCGGCGTCGACCGCCCGAGCATGAAAACCCCGGAGCCGGAATGGCGAGAATAAAGAAAGAGTTGGAGAGGCACGGGTGGGTTGGCGATCGCTGTCGAGAAGCTCGGAATTCGCAAGTTAGTTAAAAACTGAGGCGGACAATGGCTGGCTAGCACAGCTGGGAACGGGAATGGGGTGTTGGAGGCTACGCGCAAAGGCGAGCAGAAGGAAACAAAAATTCCCCCCATTTCACGCGGCGCATGAGACTGGACTGGAGGCGCGAGTGCGCCGAGCAGATTGGTTCCGCGTCTGGACTGGATGGCGGTCGTGGATGCGGGCTTTTGCGCTTGTCAACGCACGCTGTTCACACGCCATACTCGGCCGACTACGAGATAGCTTTTCTGCACATCGATGAATAGTTGAACATGGCAGTGCATATATGAAGGCAAGATTGACGAACCGATCGATGCATTTGTAGAGGCATAAAAGCATCTAATGGGAAGTGAGCTGACCAAATGAACAAACAAATATTCAGGCGCATGCATTTTAACTGGTCTCTGGTGGCTGTGCTGACCAGGGGCAGTTGGCGTGTAGCACGGGCGGAGGACAGGCTGCGGAGGCATACGCTTCTTCGTGGTAAGCTACTCCACCTGCCGGTTATCGCTGTTTACGCAAACTAGAACTTGTCAAGGTCAAAGCACAGTGCTGTGTTTAACGGAACCCAATAGTAGAAACAGACGGCCATACTTCTTTTTTTTTTAAAAAAAAGAAGGATGACCCCCGACCTCTGCATCTGAGAAATGTATGCGGCTATTTTATTGATTATTCTCGAGGACCTTACAAAGTAGAACAACAATATGCCTAAATTCGCCATCTTGGCAACATCTACCGCTACTCGTATCCAAATGATAAAGGGGTGCAAGCTAGGCCACATATCCAGACCTCTCACCTAATCCTAACATCTAAAGACAGAGGCCCCGATCGAGCCATCTGCCGGGTCCAGGGCACAAACCGGTTCGACGCACTCACATGTGTCGTCGCCGCCATCTTCCACTCGTCCATCTTCGAAGCAGATTGAGGTGACAACCTTGGCAGGTCCTCCGCCATCGATGCCACCACGACGTCAAACGACGACCTCCACCTACGCGAGCCTTGGCAAGTCCTCCATCATTGACGCCACCACGACGCCAGCCGACGACCTCCACCTACGCGAGTCCATCTCCAAGCAACAGACATAAATCCATGCTAGGATAGGGCCGCACCACCGCCGTCGCCCACCACCCACAAGCGCCACCCAACCCCAAGGTTCCCAAAGCGGCGCCTTCAAGAAGGGAAGAGCGCCGCCGCTGCCCAACAAAGTTAGGTCTTTCGCCCGGGAGACCCAGGGGAAGGTGAATTGAGGAGATCAGTCCATACCGACGCCTTCAAGAAGAGGAACGGCGCCCTCAGGCGGCGCCGTTGGCGTGGCCGGTCATGGCCGGCCAGGGGTTTCGCCCGAACTAGGTCCCTGATACGTCTCCAACGTATGTACTTTTCCTAACGCTTTTCCTTTTGTTTTGGACTCTAATTTACATGATTTGAATGAAACTAACCCCGGACTGACGCTGTTTCCAGCAGAACTACCATGGTGTTGTTTTTGTGCAGAAATAAAAGTTCTCGGAATGGAACAAAACTTTGCGAGGATTTTTTAGATCAATAATAAGAATTTCTGGAGTCAAGACCCACCAGAGGAGGGCACCTGGGTGAGCACAACCCACCAGGGTGCGCCCCCCTCTCCTGGCGTGCCCAGGTGGGTTGTGCCCACCTGGTGGCCCCGCAGACCCTGAAACCAATGCTATAAAATCCTATTTTTCCAGAAAAAAATCAGAGAGAAAGAATTATCATGATCCACGAGACGGAGCCGTCGTCACCTCCTGTTCTTCTTGGGGAGGCTAGATCTGGAGTCCGTTTGGGGCTCCAGAGAGGGGATCTTTGTTCTTCGTCATCACCTATCCTTCTTCATCGCCAATTCCATGATGCTCCCCACCGGAAGTGAGATCCTTCATAGGCTCGATGGTCGGTGAGGGTTGGATGAGATTCATCATGTAATCGAGTTATTTTTGTTAGGGCTTGATCCCTAGTATCCACTATTTTCTAAGATTGATATTGTTATGACTTTGCCATGCTTAATGCTTGTCACTTTGGGCCCGGGTGCCATGATTTCAGATCTGAACCGTTTATGTTATCACCATTATATCCATGTTCTAGATCTGATCTTGCAAGTTATAGTCACCTACGACGTGTTATGATCCGGCAACCTCGGAGTGACAATAGCCGGTACCACTCCCGGTGATGACCGTAGTTTGAGGAGTTCATGTATTCACCGTGTGTTAATGCTTTGTTCCGGTTCTCTATTAAAAGGAGACCTTAATATCCCTTAGTTTCCAATATGGACCCCGCTGCCACGGGAGGGTAGGACAAAATATGTCTGAAATTACTTCACACACGACAATTGCTATCATGATTCTAGGACGATGGCTTATCCAACGGTGTTGTGCAGTTCTGCCTTTCCAATGGACAGTGGGATATGTTGTGTCATCTTGAAATCGTCCCGAGGTGTCGTCCGTATATCAATGCTCAAAGATGTCATGCAAGTTCTTTCCATAAGCACGTATGACTATTACTAAATACATGCCTATATTATATTGACGAACTGGAGCTAGTGCCATATCGCCCTAGGTTATAATTGTCTCATGATGAATATCATCCAACAAGTCACCGATCCAATGCCTACGGATTTATCTTATATTGTTCTTGCTAAGTTACTACTGCTATCATCATTGTTACACTTGCTATGAAATTACTGCTATCACTATTACCGTTACTATTGCTACTGTCACCACTATCAAAACTATCATATTACTTTGCTACTAATCACGTTGCTGCAGATAATTAATCTCCAAGTGTGGTTGAATTTATAACTCAGCTGCTAATACCTTCAAATATTCTTTGGCTCCCCTTGTGTCGAATCTATAAATTTGGGTTGAATACTCTACCCTCGAAAACTGTTGCGATCCCCTATACTTGTGGGTTATCAGTCCCCGTCACCAGCAATGCCTCCTGTACAGAACCGGCAACCAAGAGGAAGCGCGGCTCGACCAGGCTGGCCCGCACGCCGAACAGGGGAGGGAAGGCGCCAGATCGCGCGCACCGATCGCCATAGAAGCCGCAGCCGGCCGCCAACGATCACCGGATCCCGCCACCCGCGCGGCCGGGGCACCAGATCCACCGCCCACACGTCTGCTAGCCGGCCGTGCCTTGCCAATGGAGCCGCCGCTCTAGATCCGGGGTTCCCCACGCAGAAGCAGGGCAACCTAGGCCCCGCTGCCACCATCCTTGGCGCCTAGGGCTTGCCCGACGGCTGCCTCAGGCGGCGGCCAGGAAGGGAAGAGGGGGAGTGAGGAGGTGGGGCGGCTAGGGTTGGGAGGAGAGATCTCTTGTGGATCTACATACCTTAAATTGGGGGAGAATTTCACTTCCCCGGCCTCTGCACCAACTAGGGATTCATACGGCCTTTTAAGTATGAGTACTAGGATTTTTAATCTCGGTTACGCATTGAGCGTAGTCCTCAATGATAAATGTGTGAGTACCAGGAGAGCCTAGTCTCCAAGAATAAATAGGAACCTAAATTCGCCTCCGTGAGGATTTGAACCTGGGTGTTGGGTTTGTACATCCACTCCCCAACCTCCTTAGTTTATTTGTATGCTGGAGGGGAATGTGCTTGGTTGGGTTGAGTTACAATTTATTTCGGGAATCAGCATAGGCTACATATTTATTACGTTACGTGCAATAGTTATAAGATTTGCGATTTATTTGTTCCACAATTATAGTTTAGCTGAGTCACCTATTTGGGAGAACAGGGGAACTGTACTTACCAGATTAACAATTCATTCGGTCCGCCATTCGCTACCTCCTATGGATTGGGCGGTAGGGATATGCATCTCTGATTCAAGAGATGAAGGCCGGTGTTCATGAATCAATTGTTTCCTGTCCGATAACACTAGTGCAGGTACTTGAGGATAGTGCCACAATAGATCCAAAATCAATGGGATCAACCAAAACCGTTTGCCGAGGGTGCAAGTAAAAATGTGAGACACGTGAAGATATGGTGAGTACTTTAGGCTTAGGCCACAAGGGCTCCCCTCATCGGTCGTTACTGATGTCACTACCGATAGGTGTCGGGCACTGGTGGGATCTCGAGGGGGCTAGATATCTGATGAGGTAGATATTGGGTCTTGCGAGGCTCCCGTACTTGAGGGAGAGGCAGTCCACGACCAACACTCCCCCACCCGCCCCACCACGTGCTGATTCAAAACATGCTGGCGCGAGACTGGTCACGCTGCTCAAGCTCGCTGTCGTGGAGTCACTTGTTGCGCCATAGGGGCGGTGTGGTGGTGTCATCTCCATGAAACGGGTTGTGCATTTCAGTTTGATCGTTGTTAGGGGTAATTTTGGTTGTACTTCTCCCATTCCCTCATGCCTTACTTTTGATGCAACTTTTTCTCATGCGCTCGAATGGTGGAATGGAGGTTTAGAAGAAAATTTGAATGGGCTCGGTTTGGGTAGCCTAGGCTCGTGTAAGACGACTACTTTGACTTGACCCGTTCCACAAGGCGTACCATGGACCTTGCCGACAATACATAGACTCTTGCGCCACATCTGGGTTCAGGGCCTAAGGCAAGAATGTGGTGAGGGGTGGTGTGGCGGCAGTAGACGATGTGAATAGGAGTTCTTACTATGTAGGGTGGTCATGGTTATTGGCAAGCTGAGAGATGGGTGGGTGGTGGCTTTGTTGGGGATGGAGCAGCAAGATCCGAAGTATATGGATGGTAGCGGTGGCATGCTTGACGTTTGTGGCTTCAGCCAATACCAGGATCCTATGCAGTTCTAGAGTGTGCCACAATTCCAAGGTGAACAGCAATTCTAGAACAAGGGTCAATTCAAGTTCTAGAGTTCTGCCGGTATGTTTGACTCACTCGATCCGATGTTGTGTGGAGCAACTCCAGCCGACAAATCAGCAAGGAGGGCGGATCATCCCCTTAGGGATGTCCGGTGATTTGAGCCAAGATATCAATTCCAAAGCCAGGGAAATGGAGGTAATGCTCAAAGAAGTGGGATGACTTCTGGAGGATGGTGGATGGCAATCAACTTCCATTCTTTGATAATGTGCATGCACAAAGAAACTCATCTTAGGATGAGGACATGAGTATAGGTTACAAGTTGTAAGGTGCATGCCGAGAAATGCTAGATGTTTTAGATGTACTTTGCCTGGTCACGTAGTGAAAGACTACAAAACAGTGTTGATCTGCATTAACTGTGGCAAAAAGGACTGCCACATCTTTGAGCAATGTGGTGTGATTAACAAACCTACTCTGGTTGCGCAAAAGGTCTACATATGTTACTTGCTCAAATTGGGAGAAAACCTAAGTGTGATAAGTTGGTTGAAGCTATAAGTCTAGTTCAAGTGATTGAGGGCAATGTCTATTTAAAGGTTTAGTCAATGCTCTGGAAGTCCAATTCCTTTGGGCTAATCCCTTGAAAGTCTAAGAGTATGGTGATGGATCATTTTTGGTCAAGTTCCCTGGTTTCCGCAAACTCAAAGAAATGTTTTAGTATCCCATGTTTGGCCTCATATGAAGAAGTGTGATTGTTAGGGTTTCTAAGTGGGAGCTAACATATGTGGCCAAGTTTAAGCTCTACTCTGTGTTGGTCCGGATCTCTGTTGTGTTGCAGACCATGTGATACGTCTCCGTCGTATCTACTTTTCCAAACACTTTTGCCCTTGTTTTGGACTCTAACTTGTATGATTTGGATGGAACTAACCCGGATTGACGCTGTTTTTAGCAGAATTGCCATGATGTTGTTTTATGTGCAGAAAACAAAAGTTCTTCGAATGACCTGAAACTTCACAGAATACCTTACAATAAATAATAAAAAATCCTCGCCAAAGATGAAGACCAGGGGGCCCATACCCTTGCCACGAGGGTGGCCCCCCCCCCTAGGGCGTGCCCCCTACCTCATGGGCCCCCTGCAGACCCCCCCCCCCCGACTCCAACTCCAACTCTATATAACTGCTTTCGTGGAGAAAAAAGTAGGAGAGAAGAAATCATCACGTTTTACAATACGGAGCCGCCGCCAAGCCCTAAAACCTCTCGGGAGGGCTGATCTGGAGTCCGTTCGGGGCTCCGAAGAGGGGGATTCGTCGCCGTCGTCATCATCAACCATCCTCCATCACCAATTTCATGATGCTCACCGCCGTGCGTGAGTAATTCCATCGTAGGCTTGCTGGACGGTGATGGGTTGGATGAGATTCACCATGTAATCGAGTTAGTTTTGTTAGGGTTTGATCCCTAGTATCCACTATGTTCTGAGATTGATGTTGCTATGACTTTGCTATGCTTAATGCTTGTCACTAGGGCCCGAGTGCCATGATTTCAGATCTGAACCTATTATGTTTTCATCAATATATGAGAGTTCTTGATCCTATCTTGCAAGTCTATAGTCACCTATTATGTGTTATGATCTGTTAACCCCGAAGTGACAATAATCGAGATACTTACCGGTGATGACCGTAGTTTGAGGAGTCCATGTATTCACTATGTGCTAATGCTTTGTTCCGGTTCTCTATTAAAAGGAGGCCTTAATATCCCTTAGTTTCCATTAGGACCCCGCTGTCACGGCAGGGTAGGACAAAAGATGTCATGCAAGTTCTTTTCCATAAGCACGTATGACTATATTCGGAATACATGCCTACATTACATTGACGAATTGGAGCTAGTTCTGTGTCACCCTATGTTATGACTGTTACATGATGAACTGCATCTGGCATAATTATCCATCATTGATCCAATGCCTACAAGCTTTCCATATACTGGTTTACGCTTATTTACTTTCCCGTTGCTATTGTTACAATCACTACAAAATACCAAAAATATTACTTTGCTTTTATTACTCTTTTGTTACCGTTACCATCACTATCATATTACTTTGCTACTAAACACTTTGCTGCAGATACTAAGTTTCCAGGTGTGGTTGAATTGATAACTCAGCTGCTAATACTTGAGAATATTCTTTGGCTCCCCTTGTGTCGAATCAATAAATTTGGGTTGAATACTCTACCCTCGAAAGCTGTTGCGATCCCCTATACTTGTGGGTTATCAAGACTAATTTATGGCGCCGTTGCCGGGGAGCATAGCTCTATTCTTTGAGTCACTTGGCATTTATATCTGCCGGACACTATGAAGAATTTGAAAGACGCTAAGACAACAATTTATCGCTCAACTACGAGGGGAGGTAAGGAACTGCCATCTAGCTCTGCACTTGATTCACCTTCTGTTATGAGTAAGCTTGCGACACCTAAACCTGCTTCTGCTATTCGTTCTGATATGTCGCATGTTATTGATGATGCCACTTCTGCTATACATGATACTTATGATGAAACTACCTCTATGCCTGATACTACTATGCCACTTAGTGATTTTCTCGAGGAACGACTTGCTAGGGCTAGAGAGATTGAAAATATTGAATCTGATTATGAAGATGAAAGTGATGATGAAGAATCACTTGTTATTCCTGAGGGTTATTTATTTGATCAAGAAGCTTCTTTAGCTATTTTAGCTTGCAAAGATAGATATGAACTCAAAAGGTTATTAGCTAAATGGAATAAGCAATCTCTAAATGCTAGGATGAGACCTGACCCTGCTTTTGCTACTTCACCTATCTGTGTTGCTGATAAGGATTATGAATTCTCTGTTGATCCTGATACAATTACTTTGGTTGAATCTGATCCTTTTCATGGCTATGAATCTGAAACTGTTGTGGCACATCTTACTAAATTAAATGATATAGCTACCCTGTTCACTAATGATGAGAGATCTCGCTACTTTTATATCCTTAAAATATTTCCGTTCTCATTAAAGGGTGATGCTAAGATATGGTTTAATTCTCTTGATCCTGGTTGTGTGCGTAGTCCCCAGGATATGATTTACTACTTCTCTGCTAAATATTTCCCTGCTCATAAGAAACAAGCTGCTTTAAAGGAAATATACAACTTTGTGCATATTAAAGAAGAGAGTCTCCCACAAGCTTGGGGGAGGCTTCTCAAGTTACTTAATGCTTTGCCTGATCACCCTCTTAAGAAAAATGAAATACTTGATATATTTTATAATGGACTAACCGATGCTTCCAGAGATTACCTGGATAGTTGTGCTGGTTCTCTTTTCAGGGAAAGAACACCGGATGAAGCTGAAATCTTATTGAATAATATGTTGACAAATGAAAATAATTGGGCACCTCCTGAGCCACCTCATGAGCCAGCTCCTGCTCCAATTAATGATCCTAAACCAACTCCGAAGAAGAGAGGTGTTCTATTTCTCAGTCCCGAAGATATGAAAGAGGCAAAGAAATCCATGAAATAAAAAGGTATTAAAGTTGAAGATGTTAAGAATTTACCTCCTATTGAAGAAATACATGGTCTTAATTTACCGCTTATTGAAGAAACATATGATCTTGATCCTTTACTTATTGAAGAACCTCCAAACCCCGATAAGCCGACACATGTAGTAAAGGTAAATTCTCTCTATAGATATGATAAAGCTGAAAACCCCCCTGCTAAAATTGCTAGCCAATGCTTGGATGAGTTTGATAATTTTATGTTTAAACAAGAAGACTTCAATGCTTATTTTGGTAGACAATTAAAACAAGATGCTGATATGATTAAATACTTGGGTGATTATATGGCTAATATTAGAGGTGAACTTAAACTTGTTAGCAAACATGCTTCTATGGTTACCACTCAAGTAGAACGAGTACTTAAAGCTCAAAAAGAATTGCTCAATGAGATGAATAGTAAGAAAAATGATTATGCTGTTAAAGTGGCTACTAGAACTGGTAGAATGACTCAGGAACCTTTGTATCCTGAAGGCCACCCTAAGATAATTGAGCAAGATTCTCAAAATTGATGCACCTAGTTCTTCTAAAAAGAAGAAAAAGAAAAATGATAGAACTGTGCAAACTTCTAGTGAACCTATTGCTGAACACCTGATAATCCAAATGATATTCTATTTCTGATGCTGAAACTCAATCTGGTAATGAACATGAACCTAATGAAAATGTTAATGATGATGTTCATAATAATGCTCAACCTAGTAATGATAATGATGTAGAAATTGAACCTGTTGTTGATCTTGATAACCCACAATCAAAGAATCAACGTTATGATAAGAAAGATTTTGTTGCTAGGAAACATGGTAAAGAAAGAGAGCCTTGGGTTCATAAACCCATGCCTTTTCCTCCCAAACCATCCAAGAAAAAGGATGATGAGGATTTTGAGCGCTTTGCTGAAATGATTAGACCTATCTTTTTGCGTATGCGATTGACTGATATGCTCAAAATGAATCCTTATGCTAAGTACATGAAAGATATTATTACAAATAAAAGAAAGATACCAGAAGCTGAAATTTCCACCATGCTTGCTAATTATACTTTTAAGGGTGGAATACCAAAGAAACTTGGAGATCTAGGAGTACCTACTATACCATGCTCCATTAAAAGAAACTATGTTAAAACTGCTTTATGTGACCTTGGAGCCGGTGTTAGTGTTATGCCTCTCTCTTTATATCGTAGACTTGACTTGAATAAGTTAACACCTACTGAAATATCTTTGCAAATGGCTGATAAATCAACTGCTATACCTGTTGGTATTTGTGAGGACGTGCATATTGTGGTTGCAAACGTTACTATTTTAACGGACTTTTTTATTCTTGATATTCCCAAGGACGATAGTATGTCTATTATTCTTGGAAGACCTTTTCTTAATACTGCAGGGGCTGTTATTGATTGCAACAAAGGCAATGTCACTTTTCATGTTAATGGTAATGAGCATACGGTACACTTTCCGAGGAAACAACCTCAAGTTCATAGTATCAACTCTATCGGAAAAATTCCATTGGTTATATTTGGAGGTTTTGAATTTCCTCTTCCTACTATCAAGAAGAAATATGATATACTTATTATTGGGGATGTGCATATCCCCGTTGAGGTAACCTAGTGTTATTCAAAATTTCTCCGGTATCATGTTAATCGGAATGAGTTTGTTAACAAGACTTGATCAACCTTGTTAGTGGATTCCTTTTGACGAGCATGAGATGGATGAAACTAGAAGCACTTCTATACCCTCTCTATACTTTCTGTTATTTAGTTGAAATAAAGTAAAAATAAATAATTTTCTGTCTGTTATCTGATTATCCGTGCAATATAAAAATACCTCGAAAATAAAAGTTCTCCAAATGCCCTAAAAATTAAATATGATTTTTTTTATAGAATATTTGAGGATTTATGGAACAAAGAACACACCAGGGGGCCAACCACCTTGCCACGAGGGTGGAGGGCGTGTCCACCCCCCTAGGGCGCGCCCCCTGCCTCGTGGGCCCATGGTGGCCCTCCTCCACTTATTCCTGCACCCATCTTCTTCTTCTTCCTCCCACAAACACGAAAACCAACTCAAGCATGAGTTTCAGCCCTCTTTGCTGTCATTTTTGATCTCCTTGCTCAAAGCACCTCTCACAAAACTGCTTGGGGAATTGTTCCTTGGTATGTGACTCCTCCATTGGTCCAATTAGTTTTTGTTCTAGTGCTTTATTCATTGAAAATTTGTGTTGCTTAGGTAACCCTGTTCTTGAGCTTGCATGTCAAATTTATATGGTCAAAAGTAGTTTTGATGCATGATATAGGCCCTAGGCACTTGTAGGAGTAGTTGCTATCAATATTATTGAGTTTGGTTTACTTTTATTTTGAAGTTACTAAAAAATTCAGAATTTTTCAGAGGAAGAAATATGCTTAGGAAAATGTTCCAAGGTGGTTCTTCAAAGAAGCAAGGACCCAGGCTTGCAATGCGTGATGCTGACGAAGAGCCACCAAGAGACGCTCCAGTGCGTCCTTGTGAGTGGCCTTCTGAAAATTTTATGGATCGAGCGGGAATTAAAGAAGAATTTAACGCATATTTGCGTAATGCCGGTCTTGAGGACTTTGAGGCAGACAAATGCCCCCAGTATCATGATCTCACAAGCTCTTTTGTGAGGAGGTTTGAGTATTCATCTTCGCGTAATTCTCCTTCAGTCATGTTTGATCTTTATGACAAATCTTATACCATGGACTTAGAGGATTTCACTTTTGCTTGCAAACTTCCACAATGGGGTAGTGTTAGGGATCCCCCTAAATCTGAATTTAGAAACTTTCTTGCTAGTATAACTGTAGGGGAATCTAGAGATATAACGCAAGCTACCATAGGGAGCATTCACTTTCCTGCTATACATTATTTTGCTCTCTTTATAGGTAGGTGCATAAATGCTAAGGATGAAGCATGTCACATGTGTGTCCCTGACTTAGCATTCTCAGGAGTGTTGTGTCAGGAGACCAATCTTATCATATGGGAGCCATTGTAGCTCGTAGGTTGCATCATAATAGACATAATGGAGATTTCTTTGGAGGAATTTATGCAACCCTCTTAGCTAAATTTCTTGAGATAGACGTTCGTGAAGGAGACATGGAGTTGCCTCCTACTTATTTAGATTTTGATGCTATGGTTTCCCACCATTTTGTCGAGAGGAACAAATCACCTCTCCAGTACCGACTAATCTTTGACAGACGCCGTGCTGTCCATATTACTCTCCATACTCCTGCTTTCTTTGATAATCAGGCAAGATGAGGATATACTATTACCAGAGAGGAGGCAAATGAGTACGAGAGGAGAGCGGATGCCGCTCGTCGCCACACTGCAGCTCAGGAGGCGATAGCCGCTGCATCACAGTACGACCCCAACAACTATTATTATGGATATCAGCCAGGCCAGCCATGGCCATAGACCAACATAGGCCAAAATCCTAAGCTTGGGGGAGTACGTATTTCTCACCGATATTACATTTATGTTCACACACACTCATTGCTAGATGTCAGTGCTCATACTTTTTCACTGTATCATCCATGCTAGTTTATTTCCTTTTATGCTTTCTTCTTGTGTGTTTAATAAACCTTAAGAAAAAACCAAAAAATTAGTTGTAGCTTTTAATTAATTTACTTTCCATGCTTGTAGTAGTAATTAAAAAGAAAACGTAAAAATATTTCCTGTTCTTCTTTTGCTTGTTGGGAGCTTTCCCGTGTAAATAGTTTTATTTCTTTCTTTCTTTGGGGGTCAGTAGGAGAAGACCATGATTAAATTGTTGAAGTGGCTCTTATATGCTTTATTGTTGATTTAACCAAGAGCCCATATTGCTTTGTCTTCTCCTGTTTATTGAATGCTCGCAGATTCCAGCTTAGTCCAATGCACGTGCACTCTTATTATTATTCACATCGTTCGGTCGTGCAAGTGAAAGGCAATTATGATGATATATGATGGACTGACTGAGATGAGAAAAGCTGGTATGAACTCGACCTCTTTTGTTTTTGTAAATATGATGAGTTCATCGTTCTTGATTCAGCTTGTTATGAATAAACATGTTTGCAATGACAATTAGAGATCATAGTTGCTTGTGCCATGCTTGATTAGCTATGAGTTATAATGGTTTACCTTGCGTGCCAACATGCTATTAAAATGGTTATGATGTGGTATGATAGGGTGGTATCCTCCTCTGAATGATTTAAGTGACTTGACTTGGCACATGTTCACGCATGTAGTTGAAACAAATCAACATAGCCTTCACGATATTTATGTTCATGGTGGATTATATCCTACTCATGCTTGCATCCAATGTTTATTAATTTTAATGCATGTACATGGCTGTTGTCGCTCTCTAGTTGGTCGCTTCCCAGTCTTTTGCTAGCCTTCACCTGTACTAAGCGGGAATACTGCTTGTGCATCCAAACTCCTTAAACCCCAAAGTTATTCCACATGAGTCCACTATACCTTCCTATATGCGGTATCTACCTATCGTTCCAAGTAAATTTGTATGTGCCAAACTCTAAACCTTCAAATAATCATCCTGTTTTGTATGCTCGAATAGCTCATGTATCAACTAGGGCTGCTGTATCTTCCATGTTAGGCGGGTTATTCTCAAGAGGAGTGGACTCCGCTCCTCACTCACGAGATAAATGGCTGGTCACCGGGATGCCCAGTCCCATGCTTTATGCAAACTAAATCAAAATAATTGCAAAACAAAACTCCCCCTGGGACCTGATGTATGTTGGAGGCACTCGTTGTTTCGAGCAAGCCATGGATTGATGTTTGTTGGTGGAGGGGGAGTATAAACTTTACCATTCTGTTTGGGAACCGCCTATAATGTGTGTAGCATGGAAGATATCGCCATCTCTTGGTTGTTATGTTGACAATGAAAGTATACCGCTCAAAATATTATTCACCTCTATTTCAAAACCGAGCTCTGGCACCTCTACAAATCCCTGCTTCCCTCTGCGAAGGGCCTATCTATTTACTTTTATGTTGAGTCATCACCCTCTTATTAAAAAGCACTAGCTGGAGAGCGCAGCTGTCATTTGCATTCATTATTGTTAATTTATATTGGGTGTGACTATGATTGGATCTCTTTTACCATGAATTACAATGTCTAGTCAGTCCTTGATCTTTAAAGGTGCTCTGCATTTATGTTTTGCGGTCTCAGAAAGGGCTAGCGAGATACCATCTTGTTATATCATATTATGATTGTTTTGAGAAAGTGTTGTCATCCGAGATTTATTATTATGGCTTGCTAGTTGATTATGCTATTGATATGGGTAATCATGAGACCTGAGAATTATTGCAAATGTGGTTAGTTATAATCTTTGCTGAAAACTTGAATGCTAGCTTGACATATTTACAACAACAAGAGCAAACAGAGTTTGTAAAAGTTTTTCTTTATTTCTTTCAGTTTGTCAACTGAATTGCTTGAGGACAAGCAAGGGTTTAAGCTTGGGGGAGTTGATACGTCTCCGTCGTATCTACTTTTCCAAACACTTTCGCCCTTGTTTTGGACTCTAACTTGTATGATTTGAATGGAACTAACCCGGACTGACGCTGTTTTCAGCAGAATTGCCATGATGTTGTTTTATGTGCAGAAAACAAAAGTTCTCGGAATGACCTGAAACTCCATGGAATATCTTACAATAAATAATAAAAAATCCTCGCCAAAGATGAAGACCAGGGGGCCCACACCCTTGCCACGAGGGTGGGGGGCGCCCCCCCTAGGGCGCGCCCCCTACCTCGTGGGCCCCCTGGAGACCCCCGACTCCAACTCCAACTCTATATAACTGCTTTCGGGGAGAAAAAATAGGAGAGAAGAAATCATCGCGTTTTACGATACGGAGCCGCCGCCAAGCCCTAAAACCTCTCGGGAGGGCTGATCTGGAGTCCGTTCGGGGCTCCAGAGAGGGGGATTCGTCGCCGTCGTCATCATCAACCATCCTCCATCACCAATTTCATGATGCTCACCGCCGTGCGTGAGTAATTCCATCGTAGGCTTGCTGGACGGTGATGGGTTGGATGAGATTTATCATGTAATCGAGTTAGTTTTGTTAGGGTTTGATCCCTAGTATCCACTATGTTCTGAGATTGATGTTGCTATGACTTTGCTATGCTTAATGCTTGTCACTAGGGCCCGAGTGCCATGATTTCAGATCTGAACCTATTATGTTTTCATCAATATATGAGAGTTCTTGATCCTATCTTGCAAGTCTATGGTCACCTATTATGTGTTATGATCCGTTAACCCCGAAGTGACAATAATCGGGATACTTACCGGTCATGACCGTAGTTTGAGGAGTCCATGTATTCACTATGTGCTAATGCTTTGTTCCGGTTCTCTATTAAAAGGAGACCTTAATATCCCTTAGTTTCCATTAGGACCCCGCTGTCACGGCAGGGTAGGACAAAAGATGTCATGCAAGTTCTTTTCCATAAGCACGTATGACTATATTCGGAATACATGCCTACATTACATTGACGAATTGGAGCTAGTTCTGTGTCACCCTATGGTATGACCGTTACATGATAAACCGCATCCGGCATAATTATCCATCATTGATCCAATGCCTACGAGCTTTCCATATACTGGTTTACGCTTATTTACTTTCCCGTTGCTATTGCTAACTACCAAATACCAAAAATATTACTTTGCTTTCATTACTCTTTGTTACCGTTACCATCACTATCATATTACTTTGCTACTAAACACTTTGCTGCAGATACTAAGTTTCCAAGTGTGGTTGAATTGACAACTCAGCTGCTAATACTTGAGAATATTCTTTGGCTCCCCTTGTGTCGAATCAATAAATTTGGGTTGAATACTCTACCCTCGAAAGCTGTTGCGATCCCCTATACTTGTGGGTTATCACCATGTTACACATATATATATGAGTTTTTTGAAATTACATCAACATTGGGAGCTGTGGAGGGGGTTGACATGATGAGGTATAGGGGGATGAGATTATCAAGGTTAAAGAGGAAGTTGTTGAACCTGGTGCCATACCTGGTGTCGATGCATTTATAGAGGATATGTTCATATATCTTAGTGAATTTTCTATGTGGAAGAAAAAGTAGAGGGAGGTGGGAAACTGGTAGATGGTGTGCTTCTAAAGAGAAGTGTTGTAAATGGACAAATAAGTGACTATTCTAGATCTGAGGACAATAATGCAAAGTAACAAAGAATCAAAATCTTACCAAGGCCAGTCTACTACAACAACAAGTTTATTAGCAGGAAGATGGTCCTAGTGCTACTTCTTAAGCTTGTGTTGGTTTTTCCCTTGAAGAGGAAAGGGTGATGCAACACAGTAGAGATAAGTATTTCCCTCAGTTAAGAACCAAGGTATCATCAATCCAGTAGGAGAAACGTGCAAGTCCCCAATAGATGCACCTACACAAACAATCAAACACTTGTACCCAACGCGATAAAGGGGTTGTCAATCCCTTCACAATCACTTGCAAAGGTGAGATCTGATAGAGATAGATAGAACTAAACAAAAGATAAAATATTTTTGGGGTTTTTGGTTTATAGATCTAGAAATAAAAGATTGCAAAATAGTAAATCGGAAACTATTATGATGGAAAATAGACCCGATGGCCATAGGTTTCACTAGAGGCTTCTCTCATGAAGGCAAATAATACGGTGGGTGAACAAATTACTGTCGAGCAATTGATAGAAAAGCACAAAGTTATGACCATATCCAAGGCAATGATTATGCAATATAGGCATCACGTCTGTGTCAAGTAGACGGACTCCTGCCTGCATCTACTACTATTACTCCACACATCAACCGCTATCCAGCATGCATCTAGAGTATTAAGTTCATAAAGAACGGGGTAACGCCTTAAGTAAGATGACATGATGTAGATGAATAAACTCAAGCAATATGATGAAAACCCCATATTTTTATCCTCGATGGCAACAATTCAATACATGTCTCGCTACCCCTACTTTGTCACTGGGTGAAATCACGCAAGATTGAACCCAAAGCTAAGCACCTCTCCCATTGCAAGAAAAACCAATCTAGTTGGCCAAACCAAACCGATAATTCGAAGAGAAATACAAAGATATCAAATCAGGCATATAAGAATTCAGAGAAGATTCAAATAATATTCACAGATAAGTTGATCATAAATCCACAATTGATCAGATATCGACAAACACACCGCAAAATAAGATTACATCGGATAGATCTCCAAGAACATCGAGGAGAACATGGTATTGAGAATCAAAGAGAGAGAAGAAGCCATCTAGCTACTAGCTATGGACCCGTAGGTCAGTGGTAAACTACTCACGCTTCATCGGAAGGGCAATAGAGTTGATGTACATGCCTTCCGTGATCGAATCCCCCTCCGATAGGATGCCGCCCCAAGATGGGATCTCACAGGAACAAAAGGTTGCTGCGGTGGAAAAGTATTTTCGTGGATGCTTCTGGTGGTTCTAGAATATTTGTGAATATATAGGAGGAAGAGCTAGGCCAGGGGGTCACCGAGGGGCCCACAAGGTAGGGGCTCCCCCTAGGGCGCGCCCTCCACCCTTGTCGATGTCTCGTAGCTCTTCTGCCTTGCACTCCAAGTCCTCTGGGTGTCTTCTGGTCCAAGAAAAATCATCGCGAAGTTTTGTTCCATTTGGACTCCGTTTAGTATTCCTTTTCCGAGAAGTTCAAAAACAAGGAAAAACAGAAACTAGCACTGGGCTCTAGGTTAATAGGTTAGTCCAAAAAATAATATAAAATATCATATTAATGCATAAAAAACATCCAAAACAGATAATATAATGCCATGGAACAATGAAAAATTATAGATATGTTGGAGACGTATCACCTAGCAATAATTATAACGCTGGTGGAGAAGATGTAAACACGGTTATGTCTAGTCAACATGAAACTAGTAAGCTAATGGAGGAGAAGCTATGCCAAAAATTGCTAAAGAAAGATCAGATGTAGCAATCAATGTTACTTGGTGTGGCTGAACTGACCCTGAATTTTGCTTATGCCACAGACATGATTGACAATGTGGAATGTTCATATAATAATAGTGGACATAGTTCCTTTAATGGGGATAGACATAGTGGAAAACAATGCACACCAGATGACCAGGATGCCTTCGCTAGAAGACTAGGGATGAGCACTCAAAGGATAGCCATGTGAACATGACAATGGATGGAGCATACAATATAGGAGACTCGCAATTGGAAGGTGTGGAACAAGTCAAAGAGGTACCCAATAATGATCTAGTGATGTAAGAATAAAAACTTAATACTACGTGTGGTGGTGGTGGGGGGGGGGCTGAACAAAGATAAGGACTATGTGGTTGTTGCAAATAGGAGAAGGACTATCGGCACTGTATCTGATGAGGACAGAATGGAGAAGGATGTTGATAGAGCTACGATTAAAAATCTGGTTCCTAGTGGCATGCTTACGAGTCTACTACTCCTACTATTTTAAATACTACAAATAGTATTTTTATTGGACTAGCTGCAACAGTAGGAGTATGATTATTAAATACTAAATTAGATATTTAAAATTTTGTAGATGCTATCAAGAATTTTGACGATGTGATAACCCACAAGTATAGGGGATCAATTGTACCTTTTTCGATAAATAAGGGTGTCAAACCCAACAAGGAGCTAAAGGTAGAATTTATATTCTCTTCAAGTCCTATCGACCACCGATACAACTCTATGCACACTTAACATTTGCTTTACCTAGAATAAGTATGAAACTATTTTGTAGGTGTGAGGATAAGTTTGCAAGAATAAAACTAGAAGTACTTAGCGAGAATAAAACTATGAGTAATTTGCAAGATAAGAAAAGTTAGTTTTTTAGTAGAGAGCTTTTTGTAACACAAGAGAAAGATTTGTCCCTAGGCAATCGATAACTATGCCGGTAATCATTATTGCAATTTTATATGAGGTAGAGGCATGAGCTAACATACTTTCCATACTTGGATCATATGAACTTATGATTGGAACTCTAACAAGCATCTGAAACTACTAAAGATCATTAAGGTAAAACCCAACCATAGCATTAAGTAACAAGTCCTCTTTACTACCATACACAATAACTCCCTTACTCGGGTATAAGCTTATGTCACTCTCGCCACTCACTATAAGCGAATTATGAACATATTGGAACACCCTACATCGGTAATGCCTCATGCTTGCGTGACATGGAGGGCTCCATAGGACAGCACCAAAATAAAACATACAATTCAAACCAATCACGATCATCAATCCACCCATAGAACAAAACAAATCTACTCAAACATCATAGGATGGCAACACATCATTACATAATAATATGTAGCATTAAGCTCCATGTTTAAGTAGAGATTACAACGGGGAGAAGAGGTGTTACACCAGTGCATAGAGGGGAGAGAGTTGGTGTTGACGGTGACAAAGTTGTTGGTGTAGATCATCATCATGATGATTTTCCCGGTGGCGTTACGGTGCCACCAGGAGAGAGGGGGAGATAACCCCCTCCTTATTCTTCCTTGGCCTCCCCCTAGATGGGATGAGAGTTTCCCCTCTGGTCCATGGTCTCCATGCTAGGCCGGTCTCACAACCTTGCTCAGCAGCTTGCGCAGTAGTTCCCGTGCAAGGCTAACCTTTCTTGAACTGTCTTGGAAGTAGTCTTGGTTTAATATTATTTTGTTACGCTACAATGGTGCCCAGTTTTTGTAATCTTCTTCTTCGTTGCACTTTATGATCACTGGTGGTGAACTTCGACGCCCAACGGATGTGATATATCATAAATCCTTTATTGTATAGTGTAGGTTTATTCTAAGTTACTATGCAGTAATTTATTTATTATATAGAGTGGGTTTGTTCTTAATTCCTACTAGTTAACGTATATGCCATCATTTGCTATCTGAAAAAAGGAAAAAAATCTGATGTAGTCGACCGGGCCGAAACATTCGCCTCTAACGGGCCTGCATTTTAGCGGGCCACAATTGGGCTAGCCAACAACTTTCTTTGGCCTGAAAGGCCATTGGGGCCTTCACACTTTGCGCCAGGCCCACAACTTACACATGCCTATATTCAGCCCAAAGTTTAGTTGGGCCTTTAGTGGACCCAACACTTAGTTGGGCCCATGTAGCTTCGGGCCGTTAACAGGCTGAATATTCTGCTGGCCTGTTACGGCCCAGAAGAAACCATGGGCCTTTAGTAGGCAAAAATGCATGTTGGGCCTCAATTTTCACTAGTCATCGACAAGCCTTCAGCAGGCTGAAATGTAGACCAGGCCATTATTGGCCTAGTTATATGACGGGTCGTTACCAGGCCGAAACATATCTCGGGTCTTAGTTGGCCCACTGATATCATGGGCCTTTAAGAGGCCAAAAGCTTAGTAGAGGCATCAACGGGCCGAATTATACGACATGCCTTTAATAGGCCCAAAGTCACGTTGGGCTGAACTGTTGCCACCTTAATCACGGGCCGTTAGAGGGCCGGATGTCGTGTCAGACCATATATGGCCCATGGGCAGCACGGGCCATTCCCAGGCCGAAGACGCACCCGGATGAATTGGGCCCATGTCTACATCGGGCCTCTAATAGGCTGAAATGTCACCGGGCCGTAATTGGGCCCAAATATTCGGCGAACAATTAACGGGCCAGATTTGGCTTCGAGTCGTAAATGGGCGTTGTTTAAACAGGCCGTTTGGGCTGGCCTGCTAGTACCTGAGTAAATACTACGTGCCTTTGACCGGGCCAACCTTTTTAACCTATATGGGCCTGTGTTGGGCCCTGCCACGTGTCAACGTATCATAGGCACGTATCTTCCATCGAATGGACAACATCTGGCCCACCGAGGAGCCGGCACATGTTTCCTCCAGCCAATAATGATTTTACACGTGGAAAATCCCCATTTGTCCGGGCTGTTAACGGGTTATTGGATTCAAACCAGAACCCGATAGCTTAACGATGACACGTTACGGTGGATGCCACGTGTCGGTTACGCTTGACGAAAGCACTTCCATGACGCGCCATTTATTGTCATAGAAGTGGACACTTCCGTGATGATAATTTTGGTATTGTCATGGAACACTTCTACGACAGCACATGCATGACTATCTTGATTCTGTCATAAAATCATCATGGATATACATGCATGACAAAAAAACATAACCTACTGTGACAAACGCGTATCATCACGGAAGTGATTTTTTTGTAGTGTCGGCTTCCCGCCAGCCAGAGTTGTAATTTGCGCAACCAGTTATAAGCCATGTACACTACTCGTCCCCATTGCAAACTCTCACTACCTCTGCCAAGCCCTCTTTGGTTAGTTTTCATTATGTTTGGACACGCCCTGCCACTTCTCTCCCTGCTAGCCTCCCTCAAACCACCCCCTCCCTCTCGTCATTGATCCGTGCCAATGGCAACATCTATGATGCCATGTGGCTACCTAGCGTTCCACACCGTCCCAAAGCAGCTGCTCCCACGTTGCCCTTAGCGGCTCTCTCTTTTCGTGTGTCGCATTGATGATCGTGTGGTGTCGCCTCCGTCCGGTCATTCTAGTTCTAGCAGTCTGACCTGCAATTGAACGTCGGGTCTCCCACATCGTCGTAGACCCATCGTGGGATGCCTTGTTCTTCAGTCGTGGTGGTCGCCACGGTGGTGAGATCTATTTCTTGTAATAATATAACAAGTTCCGGCTTTTCTGTGTTATCGGCTTAGAGACAATGGATTATTGTAGGGTTAGTTGTTGTATGGTTATGGACTTTTTAGGGTTAGCTGGTGCTTATAGAAATCTGTTAAGGATTTAGACTCAAGTTAAATTATTCTAATGGTACGATGTTGCACTATAGGCACTTGACCGATGATGAAACTTGTTACCTTTAGACATACCTAAGCACGTGGCTAGCTTTTGTCTACTATGTGTTAAGGAATAACTTGAATTCTTTAACTAAATATTTTTGCTAGTATGTGTTGAAGAATAATGTAAATCTCAGTAAAAGTTTTTTACCTGCCTACATACCGATGTCTAATAAAACTCAGCTATATCTAAATAAAATATTTCTAGTGTAGCTACTTTATATTTTAGTTTTCTGCATACAAAATAATGAAGAGAAAAATAAGGCTCATGGGTAAACCCATGCTACACACATACACACATTAAATACCCATTTAATTATGTCGTGTTTGTTTGTCGTTACCTCATGTTTCTCTGAGAAACCGAGAGAGTCCTCGAGCGAACGCGATGGCATTGGACTTAGGCGTGATATTATTAAGTGCATTTATTAAATAAACTAATGAATATCTTGTGTTAATTGTCTTGACAAATTTTGTTGTGTGTAGACTTACATTTTATTGACACTGTAGAAAAAAGATGACCAATGGTGTAAGCACATGCGAGTTTCATTAGGACTTGTTTCATTGGTTATTCGACTGGGAAGTTGGATAGACAGTGGTGAGAAAATATACAAGAGGCTTGATGAGTAGACTAATCAGGATAAAAGATTCAATGACATTGCAACACACTTATCTTTGTAGATTTTACAAGTATGTTTCATATGTTTGTTGTGAAGTGTGTAAATGTACTTGTGCATTGAGTTATGAAAAGCGAAGTACTTGTGCAAATGAATGATGCATGTGTATTATGTTCATGTTTTTTTCAATTTCAATTGCATGGTTGGTAACCAAACATAAATAAAGCACATCCATGAATATTTAAGGTGATGGAGTTATTATCACTAACGGGTCCATGGTCTATGATGCAAAGTCATCAAGTGACTAGGAAGGTGGTGCATCGATGATGATAGGATTTGTCAGGTCAGTGCTATTCATGCTTGTAGTAGTATGTGTCGAGCTGATTGTAACCCGCTTGAACGAGTAATACAAGTTTCACCTGAAATATTAGTCCCTGCGTTTCTAAATATAATCCCTTTTAGAGATTTCAATACGAACTACATATAGATGTATATAAACATATTTTGAAGTCTAGATTCACTCATTTTACTCCGTATATAGTTTATATAGAAATCTCTAAAAGGTCTTATATTTAGGAACGGAGGGAGTTTTTTGAAAATGGAAATATATTAATATAAAGTAGATACCAATTCCACCCAGTCTCTACAACAATAAGATGCCTAAAAACATCCAGGATGCACACAACCAAAAAAGAAAATAAAAAGGGAAGAAAAAATAAACAAGGAAAAAGATCCCGCCATGGTGATCAATCACCCACAATAGCAGCACTCTAACCACCACCAAAGACAGCACCCGAACTACAAATGAGGTTCTCCAAAAGCAACGCCTCCAGCACAAGCGTTGTCGTTGCCCGATCAAAGATCTTAGGTTTTCACCCTATAGAAAGATCGCGTTCCCAAAACAATGCCTTCAACATGGCCATTGCCAGGCATAACCAGTCAGACCTTGGGTTTTTATCCTGAAAATCTTGACTTGGTACTCAGAGGAGCACCACCAACAAATAAGTCTTCCAATCCTACCGCACCCACTTGTGAAGGCTACTACTGCAAGTCATGTACCACCAGGCCCACTGGAACTCGTGTCCTATCTGGACGGGAACATATCTCGCAAGCCAAGTCTGAACAACTGTCTGTGAAGCAAATTATTCATCGCATCCAAGACCATGCCTTCATCACTTGCAAGTCCTTCAATCACGCCATGGCATTCTCCGCATGTGTTGATCTCTTGAAAACCTAGGTGCAGACATGTCCCAAGGTGTCAAAAAATAGAGCTTCGTGATACCCCAGTGAAGCTGGTTATGCCGATGTTGCGGGTGCGCACGACCGGTACCTATCCAATCAAGATGTCCAAAGAGCACCATATGCACCAGTCCTTGTTTTCCTTCGAAGGAGAAGTCTGGAACTCGCTGATGACCAGATTGAAAATCCTAGGTTCTCAATTGCATGAGCTTGTGAGCAACGAGACCGAGCAAGACCGAACAAGGGGAAACATGCGACGACGAGAACACCATGCCTATCCGGGAGTCCAGCCGGCTCAATAGCCTCCACCATGCCCAGATCTGGGAAGGCAGCGAGCACCTATTGGACAAATCTGGGTGATGGGTCGGGCAAAGGATGAGAAAGTATCATCGCACGATGGCAGCAACTACCACCACACTTGAGATCGAGCCCCGCCAGCATGGTGGTTGGATCTAGCTGAGTCAGACCCACCATCCCGTGCCTTGCTTCGCATGAGCCACATGACTGCAGGCGCCCAGGGCGAGACGTGGAGGAATGCTCCGCCACCGGTGCGCTGTCATTCGTCGGGAAGCTAGGCCCCTGGTGCAATCTACACCTGGATCTGTCGCCATGTCCACGACCTTCTTGTCCGCATTCACATCCGCACCGGGAGAAAGAGTCTTGCCGCCGCCGACCAAAGCTTTGCCCGGACGGCACCTACCGGCGGCGGCGAGGAGAGAGGATGCGAGGAGGGGTCTGAGCGGCGGCGGAGGCAAGCGACCCGAGTCACCCGACGAGACGATACGGGAGCGCTAGGAACTGAGGGGGTATGTTCATATCACTATATAGCATGACAACAACTTTAAATATTATTCGTTTGATATGCTCCATCCAACGGTTGAGAGATGGCAAATCCGAACATTATGTGTTGAATATATGATCAATTTTCCATTATGTTTAATCTAAAGATGCGGTGCATAAATCATGATGGCCGGACTAACAAAAGTACCACATGTAGTTGACATGTAATCATGCAGATATGATAAAAGTTCAAATATAATCCTAACAGAAGGGATAAAAACACACACCGTGCAGCGGAAGAAGAGGTGTTTGCTTCAAGAGTCATGTCAAGGAGGTCATCGACATCGAGGAAGTAGTCGTCATTGGGGAAGAAGTCGTGCACCACCACGTTGGAGAAGAATCCAGCAATCGCGCGAGAGCACTATTCAAAAATCTGATCGCCTCTCTTCCGCACTTGATCACAAGAGGCGGGGTTTCGTAGGCATGTTATCTCACTTCTATGTGCACACCAGGAAGCAAGATATGAAAATAGTAGGCAACACAAGAATTTGGAACCAGGAGATTCTAACATACTCCAAAAAATGTAACTGAAACATTAAAGATGAAACGAAGGGGAATAATCCACAACCGTTTGGGTTCGTTTTCCACTAGTACAAAAATGTTTCGGCTTCTTTCCCATGTGGCAAGGCGAGGCAAGACGGAGGAGGAGCATGTGTGTATGTTCACTTCTCAAGCTTGACACGCAATCTTATATTTTGGTCCAATATACCCTTGTCAATCGGTGTGAGACTAAACTTTCCATGCTCACTTGTCATGCATGAATGTGACATATGGGTCTCTTGGACTTTATTGGAATTTTTAAAAACAATAAATACTTAAGCCTATAATTCCTACATTATCGTCCGTTGGATAAAATCTCCATGTCATCGAATTCTTCCAACGTCGCGTTCTAATTGAAAAATCACACCCTATCATCTCATGTGTGCTAGAAGCATCTTTTCATGTTTATTTGATTCTCTAATAGAAAACGAGACCGACAAGAATCTAAATTCCAAAAGGGTGACAACTTTTTTTTGAGGGAAGCCAACAAGGTGAGAACTTAGTTGGGGTGGAGTTGGATCTTGTGCAATACGATACACGGGGAAGGAAATAAATATTGAGGATGTATTTTGTATTCCATAAGAGCAACCAAAGGCTCCAGTGCACTCTTTTTTCTATTTTGTATCCCATTTTTCCTTTTGTTTTATTTTTTACATTTGCATATATTCTAAATATTCTAAATATTTCTATTACAAAAATGAATTTACATACAAAATTGAAAAATGTTGACCGCGCATTTGAAAAATGTTAAATGTGTATAGAAAATTTTCTCTGATGTATACGAAAATTGTACAATTTGTTAATCATATATATGAAAAATGTTAATCATGTATATATATAATGTTAAAGGTGTACGAAAAAATGTTCTTGATCTATACAAAAATGAACAATGTGTATGGAAAAAAGTAGAAATCAAAACATAGATATAAAAAATGTTAATCATGTATATAAAAAATATTAACGATGTAAAAAAACCCTTCATGTATACAAAAAATGTACAATGTGTATGGAAAAAAGCAGACATAAGAAATGTTAATCTTGTATTTAAAAAAGTTAAAATATCTGTATAAAAAATGTTGTTGATATATACAAAATATGTACAACGTGCATGCAAAAGTGTACACATCACAACATATATGTTTGATTTTTCTCACTAATCATGTAATTGAAAAATATTAAACATGTACACAAAAAATATTCCAAATGTATACAAAAAGTGTGGAATGTGTATTAAAATAGTAGACATTGAAATACATATGGTTTATAAAATGTTAATCATGTATTTGAAATTTTTTAAACATATACACAAAAATTGTTTGAGATATATGCAGAGAATGTTAATCATGTACTTGAATAAAATGTTAAAGGTGTATAAAAATGACATGTTCTATATGAAAAGAGAAAGAGAAAAACAAAGAGAAAAAAGAAAAATGAAGAAACCAATGAAAACCAAAAAAGAAAACCAAAATAATAATAATAATGGATAACCAATCCAAAAGAATAAAAAAATTTAAACTGAGAAGAAATAAAGAAAACCGAAGAATATCGATGAAAACCAAGAAAGGAACCTGAAGAAAAAAATGATAAAATAGGAATGAAAATAAAAAACACCATTAAAACAAACAAAGGAACAAAAAAGCAGCAAATAAAAAGATAGAAAAATCAAGAAAATAAAAAACTATTGAAAATAGATAAGAAACAAAGAAGATGATAAAAGAAAATAAATGGGAATAAACAAAAAAGAAACAAATAAAACAGAAGACAAGAAAAATGAAGAAAAAAACAAAACGAATGAAGCCAGTGAACATGAACGAGCAAAGGAACGACGAAAATTGGCCGGCCCAATACTGTACCGCGCAGGGGAAACTTCACGCGAGTGAGGAGACATCTGTAGGTAGATGGATTTTTTCTTTTCAGAATATGTAGGTCGATGGATCGACAACAAACGCATACATCCGGCGTCGCATCCATTCTTTTCTAGACCGGCCCAATTTATTTGGGTTGAACTGTTTTGGGAGTTAACTTGTACCCAACGGGTTCGGGTGCAGGTAATGGTCGCCCAAACCCGTACCCGCCTCAACATTTTTTTGTCTAAACCCGTACCCATACCCGCACCCCGGGTTTTAAAACTGTTTCCATACCCGTACCCAGGCTGGGTGCGGGTAATACGCGTGGGTAAAAACACCCATCTTGGCCACCTTACCCAATTCACACTTCATCTTGTATTTTCCAGCATTTCTGTATATATACACTATATTTCAGCACGTATACTTTAACATTTTAGCATATATATACACCATATTTTAGCATTCAGCACATATATATCATGATTTGATGTGTAGTGGAATAAAAAGCATGGTATTAATTTTCAAAAGTGGATAGTAATAAGCATGAATTAGACGGCACCAAACACTGTCCAATAACATTCATGGCTGAAAATAGCATTCACATATGTTCTTTTTTTTCTGTTACAAGACAAGCAAGAGGGACACAAATTTCTATATTTTTCTTTTATTAAAGATACTTTTGCAGCCCCTACTTTAAAATGATCAAGTGAAGGAGACTACATAATAAGATAAAAAAGAAATGAGAGATAAAATCATGAGTTGACAACACAAGATCAACACATTTAAATAAGATCACGCACGCCGGGAAGAGGAGGGAATTTTAGGTCGAGGCTGGCGGCTGCATTAGACTAGGGTAAAGTGTCTAGTTTTTTATCCTTTAGTCAATGATACATGGGACTAATTGTTAGAAGGAACTAATACACGGGTATGGGTATTGCCTCCCCGTACACCCGTGCCAGACTTACCCGATGGGCACAATTTGATTTCATTTATAAGTCCACGAGTATTTATTTTTTTCAAAACCCGTACCCTAATAGGGTTTTTACCGGCCTAGTTCGCGGGTTGCGGGTACCTATTAGGACCTACGACCTTCCTAGACTGGTTTTTATTTCTTTCTCTATGTTTTTTGTTTGGTTATTAGATTTTGGGGTTTTCTTTTTTCTTTTGGATTTTTCTATCTATTTTCTTGCCTGTTTTTATTTTTCATTTCTTTATTCAGATCCAAGAACATATTTTTAAATTCCGGAATTTATAGAATTGCATTTTTTTCACATTTTGTGAACTTTTTTGAAATTGCAAACACCTTCTGAATTTGTGAACATTTTTTTAATTCATTAGTTTTCGCTGAAATCGTGATTTTTTTGTGGTGAACATCTTCTGAATTCATGAATATTTTTGGAAATCACAAGCAATTTTGTGAATTCAGACATACCTTTTGAATTCATGAACACTTTTGACACCATGAACAATATTTTTGAGTTCGTGAACATTTTTTAAAAACCACAAACAGTTTTTGAAATCACGAACTTCTTTGAATTCATGAAACCTTTTTGGAAACCGCAGACATTGTTTGAAATTGTGAACACTTTGAACTCATGAACATTTTTCTAAAATCGTCACATTTTTTGAATTCATGGACATGTTTTGAATTCTTGAACACTTATGGAGGTTGCTTACATTTTTTAATTGGTGAACATTTTGGGAACCACGGATTTTTCTGCAATCACGAAAACCTTTTGAATTCTTGAACATTTTAGTATTCATGAATATTTTTGAAATCATGAACATTTTTTGAATTTGTGATTTTTCTAATTCACAAGCATCTGTGGAAACCATGAACATATTACGCGAATCCACAAACAGTTTTTAAATTTGTGAACATTTTGTATTAATTGGAATTTCTGAAATTCATAAACATTTTTCTAAATTCGTGAACAATTTTTTGAATTTATGTTTTTTAAACCAAGGGCATTTTGTGAAATGATGAATATTTTTTAAATTCATGATTTGTTTTAAAACTGTGGACATTTTTTAGATCATGAGAACTTTTTGAATCTGTGAGCATTATTCGTATTCATTAATACTTTGCAAGAATATTTTTTGAATCGTTGAACATTTTTCAAATGCACAAACATCTATGGAAATTATGAACATTTTACAAAATTGTATATGCTATCCAAATTCACAAACATGTTTTATTTTTTTGAACATTTTTTGGATCCTGGATTTTTGAAATCACAAACACATTATGAATTCATGAATATTGTTTGTATTCATGATATTTTTTTGAAAGTGCATTTTTTTTAATTCGTGAACATTTTTTGAATTGTTTATATTCTTAACATTTTTTTGAATTGTTCAATATTTGAGCGGAAGCGTTTTAATACTAAACCAACAGAAATAAGAAGAGCTTAGGAAAAATACATAAAGTAATCACAGAATAGAACGCCCCCTAGTCTTTTCGCTATATTTACTAGGCCGGGCCAGTTTGCACCAGCGGGGTTGACTGGGTGCGCGCGATACCCAGCTATTCGGCGCGTAGCACGCCAGCGGGGTTGACTGAGCACCTATCTCGCTATAAGCAATAGCGAGATATATTTCCCGGGGCATTTGACCTGCTTATTCGAAATGGGTTGCTGGCTACGATGACTGGGCCGAAGCGTGTTTGTGGTTGCTTATGGAAGCAACTAGTTAACGAGCGCTCTTTCGGGAGCCTCACAACGATTAGCGTCATTTGGCGCGCTTTCAACCATTCGCCAAGTGTCGCGTTCTGGATGCTTTTTTTGGATTTTTTTAATTTTTCCGCTCGCGTTTTTGGCTTTTTAAATGGTTTTTTTCGACATTTTGGTTTTTTCAATGTCTTTCTTAGCTTTTCGATAAAAAAATAATATTTTTTACGCGAAAAAACACGTTTTTTTTTCACGAAAGTCACGGTTTTTCTTCCGCGAGAGGCACGGTTGTGCTTTATCGTGAGTCACGGCCGTGCCTTTCGGAAACAAAAAAAAAATGCGTTTTTTGTTTTTTTTTTCGCGAGAGTCATGGTTTTGCTTCTGCGAGAGGCACGGTTGTGCTTTCGCGAGAGCCACGGCCGTGCCTCTCGGAAAGGGAAAAACAAAACGCGTTTTTTATTTTTTTTCTTTCGTGAGAGTCACGGTTTTTGCTTCCGTGAGAGGCATGGTTGTACTTACACGAAAGTCACGGCCGTGCGTCTTGGAAAGGAAAAAAAAATACACATTTTCTGTTTTTTTTTTCTTTCGCGAGAATCACGGTTTTGCTTTTGCGAGAGGCATGGTTGTGCTTTCGCGAGAGTCATGGTTGTTCCTCTCGGAAATGAAAAAAAAACGCGTTTTCTGTTTTTTTCCCTTCCACGAGAGTCACGATTTTGCTTCCACGAGAGGCACGGTTGTGATTTCGCGAGAGGCACGGATGTGCCTCTTTCGAAAAGGGAAAAAATCCGTGCTTCCGGTTCGGTTTTTTCGCTCGGTTTTTTGTCCGGTTTTTTTCGTGAAAAAAGGTTCGTCAAAACCTATCAACATGGGATCTAGTTTTAAAGATCTCGACGTGAGGAATCCAATTGTGAAAACGGTTCGAGATTTGGACACACGGTTTAAGAGATAAAACGTTTTGAATAAACAGATGTACGAAAAAAGGAAAAACTCCCAGGTGGCGACAAGTGACGCACTGCATGTGCGCCACTTGTCGCGACCTGAGAAAGTGAAGTGTTCTTTGCAACGAGTACTCCTTAATTAGTGGTTTCGGTTGCTTATGAGCTTC
Source organism: Triticum aestivum (assembly GCF_018294505.1). NCBI lineage: Eukaryota > Viridiplantae > Streptophyta > Magnoliopsida > Poales > Poaceae > Triticum > Triticum aestivum. The sequence continues at coordinate 570,107,354 of NC_057800.1, forward strand.
GGCCTAGGTAGAGGGTTACTCGGCCTTTATATTGGTGCGCGAGAGCCCAATCCTTATGTTTTATAATTATATCTTTTTAATAGGTTTGAAGAGAATATTATAAACCACCAGTTTTAAAAAGTAGGTACTGTCTCTGTCACAAAATATATAATGTATTTTTTTGTGAGAAAACTTCCAATCAATTTATCTTCAATCGTAGCAGTACAATGAACATCAGAAATAATAAAAAATACATCTAGATCCGTAAAAAGTAGGTATTGCCTCTGTCACAAAATATAAGATGTATGATCATGTACGTACATATATGTTCTAGATGTGGAATGAAATGTTCAACGTGCATTAAAAAGATATTCCTATATTTAAAATATCAATTTTTTTATTAAAAGTTAATGTACCTTTTTTTATAGAAGTACATAGAGTTTGAAACAAGATAATATACGTGCACAAAGACTTCGCGGCTGTCGTTGACAAGGTCAAGCCGGCTCCGATAGGGGATCGGCGATAGCGACGTGTCGGCGACTCATTTTGGCGGCGGTGATCGTTCGGTGGTCTTAGTATCTTGATGTATTATTTTATTATGTTTGGGGTGCTTTGTATTTCCGGTGAACTTTGACAATATATTTGAATCACTTTTGCAAAAAAGAAAAATGTGTGAAATGAAATATTCATCACGTATTTTTCCCCTATATTCAAGGAATTAAATTCATGCATTAAGAAGTTTACACATCATTTAAAAAAAGTTTATAAAAAAATGTTGACACACACATGGATTTTGTTAATGCATATGCGGTTACATGAGTTATCATAGTCTGAGATTCGTATCACGTGAAGAGTTTCCTCCCCTTCCCCTTGACAACTAGGACAAACCCATCTTCTAAAGACTTCGCCGATGAGCTCGTGGATTCGCTTTTACTCTGCTTGCTGCTTCGGGGGGTCCTGGTGGGGAGGGGAATCCGGGTTCCTCAGCTCCGACTAGTACTCCAGGTTACGGTTTTTTATTCCTCGCACGTATAACACTCGAGCGGATAACGGCTCTTTTTTTAGTTTATCTTCCGGACTCCGATTCTCCTCAAATTCGTCCGTCTTAACATAGTCGACGGAGCTTCAACGTAAGTTCTTGTCATCTCCTTGGGATGATGAGGTTATGATATTTCATCGTGTGTGCGCAATGGCAAGATTTGGTGTCAGGAGATTTAGATATATTTAAAGGTTCAACAACGATGACTACGCCTCTAGGGCGCTTGTCCTTAGGTGCACATGTACAAAGACTTGCAGGTCATCGACAAGGTCAAGTCGGCTTTAGTCGAGGAGTAGCGACAAGGGCTTGTTCTGGCGACGGTAGTGATCGTTCGATGGTCCAAGGACCTCGATGTAATTTTTATTATATTTAAGGTGTTTTGTACTTTTGGTGAATTTGATCATAGATTCGAATCTTTTCAAAAAACATATATGAGATCTAAGTTTAAATAATTAGGTCACGTATTTTTGGTACTAATCTAACTTTGGTTGGTCTTCGGATCAGAGAAAACATCACCATGGCATGAAAAAAAAAGGTACTGGCCGACCCGTATGAGGTCGAATTCGGCATGTAATGCTCATGTTGGAATATCTATGACCAGTCTGCACACACTGTTCTTACGCGTGGAAAAAAAGACTCGTGCACTTTGCATGTATCAGTACATAAAAATGCAGAAACTAAGAAGTTGGATGCTATACAGAAATGACATTGTGTGAAAGATTAACATGATGGCATTCGTAAATAATACTAACACAACCATCAACTAAAATCTGACATATTTGGTATTCCTTTGTTGGACCATAATCTACTGATAAATGATTTTTAAAGATAGTACGTCACTACTGCTAGTAAGACTGTAGTGGACACAATCGTTAGAGAGCTTGGGCACATGTTGGAGAAGATGTTAGCGAGGGAGGGGCTGAGATTTTGCTGCTGCTCAAATATGACACTGAAGAAAAAAATATTCTTGGACGCAGTTAACGAGTGCATATTGGCTGGTTAGTTAGGTAAAATTTTGTCTCATATCTACGTACATGTCAAAAAAAAGGAAAAGTTGGTCCCCTAGTCCCCACTGCTGGATTTATGTCCTAGAGGCAATAATTAAATGGTTATTATTATATTTCCTTAATCATGATAAATGTTTATTATTAATGCTAAAATTGTATTGACCGGAAACTTAAATACATGTGTGGATATATAAACAAATATCGTGTCCCTAATATGCCTCTACTAGACTACCTCGTTGATCAAAAGATCGTTAAGGTTTCCTAACCATAGACATGTGTGGGCACTTGATAACCGGATCATATCATTAGGAGAATGATGTGATGGACAAGACCCATCCGTTAGCTTAGCATATGATTGTTCAATTTACTACTACTGCTTTCTTAATGTCAAATACATATTTCTTCGACCATGAGATCATGCAACTTCCGGATACCGGAGGAATACCTTGTGTGCTATCAAAAGTCACAACATAACTGAATGATCATAAAGATCTCTACAGGTATCTCCGAAGGTGTCTATTGAGTTGGCATGGATCGAGATAGGGATTTGTCACTCCGTGTGACGGAGAGGTATCACTGGGCCCTCTCAGTAATACAACATCACAAGAAGCTTGCAAGCAAAGTGACTAAGAAGTTAGTTACAAGATGATGTATTACGAAACGAGTAAAGAGACTTGCCGGTAACGAGATTGAATTAGGTATGGAGATACCGACTATCAAATCTCGGGCAACTAACATACCGACAGACAAAGGGAACTACGTATGTTGTCATAAAGGTTCGACTGATAAAGATCTTCGTAGAATACGTAGGAACCAATACGGCCATACAGGTCCCGCTATTGGTTATTGACCGGAGAAGCGTCTCGGTCATGTCTATGTCATTCTCGAACCCGTAGGGTCCGCACGCTTAACGTTCGTTGACGATATAGTATTATATGAGTTATGTATGTTGGTGACCAAATGTTGTTCAGAGTCCCAAATGAGATCACGGACATGACGAGGAGCTCCGGAATGGTCCTAAGGTAAAAATTGATATATATGAGATAATAGTGTTTGGTCTCCGGAAGGGTTCCGGAATTCATTGGAAGGGGTTTCAGATGTTTCCCAAGATGTTCTGGTGTGAGAACACTTTATTTGGGCCAAGGGGTAAAGCCCACGGGGCTTTAGGAAGGTGCAAAATGAAGTTTTGTGGAGGCCAGGGGCCTGGCGTCTGGGGCAAGACACCGAGGACCCTGGCGTCTGGTCCTGGAGTCGGAGAAGGACTCTTGCCTTGCAGGCTAAACTGACTTTGAGGAGGCTCTTCTTCCAAGAAACGACCCCAGGGCTCAACATATAAATAGAGGGGCAGGGCTAGCACCCGAAACACATCAAGATTCACCAAGTGATAACCCATAAGTATGGGGTATCGCAACAATTTTCGAGGGTAGAGTATTCAACCTAAATTTATAGATTCGACACAAGTGAAGCCAAAGAATATTTGAAGGTATTAGCAGCTGAGTTGTCAATTCAATCACACCTGAAGATTAATTATCTGCAGTAAAGTGATCAGTAGCAAGGTAGTTTGATAGTTTTGATAGTAGTGACACCAGCAATTGTCGGGGGATGGACCCCGGGCAGGCAACGGAACCTGGATCTTCTTCAAAAAGAACGGGGTCAGCACTGCCCCTCAATACCGGCACGCGCTTGGCCGGGTCGCTCGACCCGGCCAAGCCCCGCAAGCCGGACAGACTAGCCAACCCGGCAAGACACGTCGACTCGGCCTCAACAACTAGCGCAAGACAGCCGAACCCGGCACGACCAAAGCTTCCTCAACAAGACAACACCACCCGTGGCGTGCTACGCAATCCAGCCGCGGGTCAACACCCGTCCCATCTAGGCCGTGCGATGGGACAAGGCTTCAATCAATGATGACCGAGGCGACAGTGCCCCGCCCATGCCTCTGGTCAGCAGGTATGTAGCAACAGTGCTCCTCACCTACCCGCTGACCAAGGCCGGCGTGGCTACAGTGCCCCCGCCCCTGCCGCTGACAACAGCAAGCGGCAAGTTGACGGAGAGCACTGTACACGACTCGACTCGGCCACGCCCTGGCGATTGACAAGACGGCGCACAGTCCCCCTAGACACGCGGGGCCCGCACCTAGGGGAACCCGACGAACCACAAGCCCTCAGCAGGACCCAGCCCGGGTCCCCAGACGCCGACACTATGGACCCACCAACTTGTAACATTACCATTGTACCCCTCGGGGGTTGACCTATAAAACCCCCAGAAGCCCTCATGCAGGGAGAGGAAGGAGAGAGATAGACACACCAGAGAACTCATTCCATCACACTCGCCAAGTTAGTAACATCCAAGGAGAGGGAACTGCCTAAGCCTTGGCCAGTTTCCTTCCTCCTCCATACAGCTCCAGGAGCGACATTGTACTATCGATCATCCAACAACACTCGGCAGGACTAGGGGTATTATCTCTCCAGAGAGCCCCGAACCTGGGTATGTCCGGCGTCCCGCACCCGCTCATGCCAACCTCGCTTCTGGAGCCCACCAGCGCCCTCGAGCCTCCTCCTCTCTTTAGCCATCCCATGGCATCTGCCGTGCGCCCACCATATGACAGTTGGCGCCCACCGTGGGGCAGCTCGAGGAGCTGGCCGGGAGCATGCTTCAGACGAGGCCCTTTTCCTACACCGACGAGTCTGTCGCGCTGGCGGACGATGTCATCGGCGCGCTCATTGCCTCCTTCGCCATCCTACGCATCTCCGATGCGTTCGCGACCGACGAGTACCCCAGCGAGGTGCTCAACTACTCCGACTCTCCCCTCTCCCTCGGTGGCGGCGTCCCCGTCGGGGCAGCGGAGGTTCATGTGGAGGTCTTCGCCACCGGCGACGACGTTCCCTCCTCGTCGAGCGAGACGAGGAAGGCCGCCGAAGCCAGGGCCACGGCGGAACGAATCGAGCCGTCCGATCCGTTGCGCGCTGCAATGCGGAGCCTCCACATCCCCATCAGCACCAACGTCGACAGCACCAACGTCGCCGAGGCCTGGACCCAGCTTGACGAAAGGCGCTAGCAGATGCTGGACCTGTCCGAGACGCTCGCCGCCACTCAGTGTTGCCTGGACGCCGCTCAACTGGAGCGCAATGCCGCCTACGGATTCACGCCCGCCGTGGCCGGCCCAAGCCGAGTTGCCAATGTGCATGCCCGGGGAGGAGCGATCGGCCCGGCCCTCGGCGCCATCCCAATCGTCTACGAGACCCCAGTGAAGAACATGCGCGCTGCCCAGGCAGCCGCAGCCGGCCTGGACTAGCTCGCGGGTGAGGAGCTGAAAGAGCACATCAGGCAGATGCGCGAACTCCTCCACACCGCCAACGCCCAACAGGACCGCCTCAACCAGCTCGCCAAGCCGACGGGATCCGGCTCCGCCCGCCTTGGCGGGTCCGGCGAACTTCTGCACACCGCTTCCTCGCCACCCGGCGAGGCGCACTCCAGCAGAACCCGGACTCGGCGCGACCCGACCGCTACAGCCGCTGATGGATTGGGCGATGAGCCCGTCCTAGAGATCCAGCGCAGACCGGCCAGCACGGCCGGCGTCCGACTCCAACCGACCTGGCCCCCGTGGCCTGGCCGCAAGTCGACTCGGCCCGCGCGCCATCGACGATGACGACGCATGCCACTGCCTCGATCGGCTCGCTCACTCCCTGGAGATGGAGGAGAGCTGCGCTATCGGGCCAGCGTGCTTCGGACCCTGCATCCAGGAGGAGCCTTTTCCCAAAGTATTCATGCTCCCCCGCGACACACCCAAGTACAACGGGACGGTGAAGCCAGAAGACTGGCTCACCGATTACACCACGACTGAGGGAGTCCTGTATTAGGGGGTCTCCGGACAGCCGGACTATATCCTTTAGCCGGACTGTTGGACTATGAAGATAAAAGATTGAAGACTTCGTCTCGTGTCCGGATGGGACTCTACTTGGCGTGGAAGGCAAGCTAGGCAATACGTATATGGATATCTCCTCCTTTGTAACCGACCTTGTGTAACCCTAACCCTCTCCGGTGTCTATATAAACCGAAGGGTTTTTAGTCCGTAGGACGACAGCCATAACATACAATCATACCATAGGCTAGCTTCTAGGGTTTAGCCTCTCTGATCTCGTGGTAGATCTACTCTTGTACTACCCATATCATCAATATTAATCAAGAAGGACGTAGGATTTTACCTCCATCAAGAGGGCCCGAACCTGGGTAAAACATCATGTCCCCTGCCTCCTGTTACCATCCGGCCTAGACGCACAGTTCGGGACCCCCTACCCGAGATCCGCCGGTTTTGACACCGACATTGGTACTTTCATTGAGAGTTCCACTGTGCCGTCGCCACCAGGAAGGATGTCTCATCCCATTTTTAAAGACGGCACTATTGCTGAGGGAGCTTTGGCTATCGGCCAAACTCTCCGTCTAGGTGGTTTTCTTATGACCGCCTGTTTGGCCGCTGTGCCGACGATGACTTCTCGGGTCATCGGAAGCAATCTTCACGTCAACTTGGAACTCGCCGAGCAGTTAGATCCAATGGAGCTCTCTTCCCTAAACGAGCTCTTGGATCACATCGCCGCCCTGGGAGTCACTACAGACTATGATCAGATTGGGCCTAAACCCGATCTGAGAGAGATCAACTCTCCCCAGGTCACCCATCACGTTGAAGTGGTGGAGGAACAATGAGGCAACCCTTCATCTATCTTAAGGACTAGCTATGTCTGGATTCCCGATCCCTCCAAGCTGGATACCCGCGGAGGGGAGGACGTCACTCAAGGCTTGAACCTAGAATCAGGCAGCGGGCGAGATTTATCGGAAAACATCCAAGAATCCAAACTTTCGAGTTCGGAAACTCCTTGGCCCCTAAGTCTCAGATTGGGTAAGGATTCGGATTCAATTCCACCCACCCACCCAAACATACGCGATCTATCCCAAATCAGGCAAGATCCCGAAGAAACAGTACACCATTACTGGGCCAGATTTCTCCTGGTCATGAACAGGATAAAGGACTGCCGCGAGGAAGACACAATTTCATTCTTCTGCAATAATTGCACGGACAAGGGAATCCTCAACGCCATAAGTTGCCACAAAATTACACGCTTTGCCGACTTGGTGTCCATAGTACGAAAGTACTGTGCGATGGAAAGTGCCTGGAAAACTGAAATAAAATTTTGGGATAATCCGGCCCTGAATACAAACCCAGTTCGAAATAAAAGGGTGCATTATCACAATACACTTGGGTTAACTACCAAAAAGCAAAAGCCCTCTGCGGGGCAAGGAACCGTACTGGAGGGATGGCTCAACGGACCCTGCAAAATTCATAGTACAACGGATGCAATACCAACGCACAACCTTAGAGCATGTTGGATACTCCGGCAGGTGGCCAAAAGTGGTGAGGATCTACTCCTCCCAAAAACCACAGAGCACCATCCCGTGGACAACAATACGGTGCTAACGGTCTTTGAGACCTTTGCATCAAATAATAGACGCAAGCGAACACTCCGCAACATGGCCGAAATCTGCCACATAGCAGAAATAAATCCTTGGAGTGACACAACTATTACCTTCAATGCCAGTGACGAACCCAAATTCCGAACAGCCCGAGCACGAGCCGCACTGGTCCTCAGTCCAATCGTGGACGTCTTTTGACTCACCAAGGTACTCATGGACGGCGGCAGCGGATTAAACCTCATCTATGAGGAAACTCTTCAAAAGATGGAAATAGACTGGAGCCGCATTGAGCAAAGTAGCACAACCTTTAGAGGAATCATCCCCAGTCGGGAAGCACGCTGTGCTGGGAAAATCACACTAGATGTGGTATTCGGCACGCCGGATAATTACAGGTCCGAAGAAATTACATTCCAAGTGGCCCCGTTCAGCAGCGGATACCACGCTCTACTAGGGCGGGAGGCGTTTACAATCTTCCAAGCCATACCCCATTACGGGTACATGAAGCTCAAAATGCCCGGGCCCAACGGAATCATCACTCTTGCTAGTGATCCGGACATAGCACTCCGCGCCGAAAATAAGACAGCCGCACTGGCCCTCGAGGCACTATCCGAAGCCCTAGCGGCCGAGGAACTAACTGCGCTGCGCTCCACGGTGAACAGGGACGATGTGATACTCGATAAAAGATCCAAGTCCACCTCCTTTAAACCGGCGGACGAAATAGTCAAATTCCAAGTCCATCCAACGGACCCTACAAAAACAGCTTCCATCGGGGCACAATTAAACCCTGATGTCGACTCCGCACTGCGAGAGTTCCTACGCGAGAACTGGGACATTTTTGCCTGGCACCCTTCAGACATGCCAGGAATCCCACGCAGGCTGGCTGAGCACAGCCTAAATATCCTAAAAGGATTCAAGCCAGTCAAGCAGGCTCTTCGACGTTTCTCCGAGCCTAAGAGACAAGCCATGGGAGAGGAACTAGCCAAGCTATTGGAGGCCGGATTCATCAGAGACATAAAACATCCGGACTGGCTAGCAAACCTGGTGATGGTACCAAAGAAGGACAAATCCTGGCGCTTGTGCGTCGATTTTAAGGACCTTAACAAGGCCTGCCCAAAGGATCCCTTCCCCCTCCCCCGCATCGATCAAATCATCGATGCTACCGCAGGACACGATTCATTGTGTTTCCTCGACGCATACTCCGGCTACCATCAAATTAAAATGGCGGAGCCAGACCAAGCCGCAACGGCATTCATCACACCATACGGCCCATTCTGCTTCAACACAATGCCCTTCGGGCTCAAAAACGCCGGCGCAACATATCAGCGCATGATTCAGACATGTCTGGCAAACCAGATCGGCAAAACAGTGGAGGCATACGTGGATGACGTGGTCGTTAAAACCAAGCATGTCGAAACTCTAGTAGACGACTTGAGGCTCACATTCGACAACCTCCGAACATATGACATCAAGCTCAATCCGGAAAAATGCGTTTTCGGCGTACCAGCCGGAAAGCTCCTGGGATTCATTGTCTCCAGTAGAGGTATTGAAGCTAATCCGGCCAAAATCCGAGCGTTGTCACAGTTGGCTACCCCAACAGACCTCAAACAAATACAAAAATTGACTGGATGCGTGGCGGCTCTAAGCCGCTTTATCTCCCGCTTGGGAGAAAAGGCATTACCCCTTTATCGCCTCCTCCGGCGCACCGAACACTTCGAGTGGACGGATGCCGCCTCGGCCGGACTCAACGAAATAAAAGCCATATTGGCAACAAACCCAGTCCTGGCCGCGCCAAACATTGGCGAACCAATGCTATTATACATTGCGGCAACTCATCAAGTAGTAAGCGCAGTGCTCGTCGTCGAGCGAGAAGTGGACGGACACAAATTCCCCCTTCAAAAGCCGGTTTACTATGTGTCCACTGTCCTTACTCCATGCAAATCACGGTACCCGCATTATCAAAAGATAGCGTACGCGGTATTTATGGCATCCCGGAAGCTGCGACACTACTTTCAAGAGTGTTCGATAACGGTAGCCTCGGAAGTACCACTTAACGATATTATAAACAACCGCGACGCGACGGGCCGGATTGCCAAATGGGCCATTGAGCTCCTCCCGTTCGACATAACTTACAAGCCACGGCGAGCTATTAAGTCGCAAGTTTTGGCTGACTTCGTCACTGAGTGGACGGAAGCCGAACTCCCTAAAGAGTACGCACATATTCAAACTGGATCATGCACTTCGACGGCTCCAAAATGTTGGCTGGTCTGGGGGCTGGCGTCGTTTTGACGTCCCCAACAGGAGATACCGTTCAATACGTACTACAGATAATGTATACGGACTCCAACAACGCAGCCGAATATGAGGCCCTTCTACATGGTCTCCGGATGGCAGTATCCATGGGCATTCAACGCCTAGAGGTGCGCGGGGATTCGAACCTCGCGATATCCCAGATAAATGGAGACTTTGATGCCAAGGATCCGAAAATGGCAGCTTATCGCAATGCCGTCCTAAAAATGTCAGCTCGGTTCGAGGGGCTCGAATTTCACCATGTGGCTCGGGAAAACAATCAGGCGGCGGATATCCTCGCCCGCATCGGCGCAAAACGCGACGCGGTCCCTCCCAACATATTTCTGGAACGGCTCTTCAAGCCATCCGTAGCATGGGAAGGGGACACCGGTAACAACAGTCCAGACCCGGCCAAAATACCCGATACCGAACTCTCTGACACAATCGGAGGCTCCGCCACCGAAATAACACATTCAGCCCATGAAATAATGGCCATTATTGCCCCGTGGACAGAACCATTCCTGGCCTACCTAACTAGACAGGAACTTCCGGAGGACCAAAATGAGGCACGCTGCATAGTGCGGCGATCCAAGGCCTACAGGGTCCATGAGGGAGAATTGTACAAAAAAGCGCTACCGGAGTCCTTCAAAGGTGCATCTCCGAAGAGGAAGGGCGGAACCTTTTGGCAGAAATTCACGCCGGACTCGGCGGTCATCACGCCGCAGCCCGAGCTCTTGTAAGCAAGGCCTTCCGTACAGGATTCTATTGGCCAACGACCCGGGCAGATGCACAGGACTTGGTCCAACGTTGCGCCGGTTGCCAGCTCTTTGCAAATCAAAGCCACATGCCACCCACCGCCCTCCAAACAATCCCCATTACATGGCCCTTCGCGGTCTGGGGGCTTGACATGGTTGGACCCCTTAAAGGGGGAACCCACAAGAAAAAAATACTTATTGGTCATGGTGGATAAATTCACCAAATGGATAGAGGCTAAACCGGTTAAAACAGCCGAATCCGGACCGGTGATAGATTTCATATCCGGGGTTGTACACCGTTACGGCGTCCCCCACAGCATCATCACTGATAACGGCACGAACTTCACGGCCGACGAGGTAAAACTCTGGTGCAGCAAAATGGGCATCAAGCTCGATTATGCTTCAGTCTATCACCCACAAACCAACGGTCAAGTCGAACGAGCAAATGGTCTTATAATGAGCGGCATTAAACCCAGATTAGTGCGCTCCTTAACGGAGTCTGACACGCACTGGGTAGAGGAGCTCGACTCCGTACTCTGGGGGCTGCGGACCACGCCGAATCGTAGTACCGGATATACACCGTTTTTATGGTGTACGGCGCAGAGGCAGTCCTGCCCTGTGACATAATTCATGACTCACCTCGAGTGCGCATGTACGAAGAAAGAGAAGCCGAGCTCGATCGGCAGGACAGTCTGGACACCTTGGAGGAAGAGCGCGACGTAGCCAAAGCCCGTTCCGCATTTTACCAGCAACAGGCTCGCAGATACCAAAGCAGAGAAGTACGGGCCAAAACTTATAACGTTGGCGAACTAGTTCTACGGCTGCCGGATAAGAAAAAGAACAAGCTCGAGCCCAAATGGGAAGGTCCCTTCATTATCGACCAAGTTCTGACCGGTGGAGCGTACCGACTGCGGGATGCATCGACTAGTCGACTCGAGCCGAACCCATGGAACGCAGCCAGGCTTCGAAGATTCTACGCTTAGCACCGGACTCTATGTTAGTCCCCTCCCTTTGTCCATTTTCTGCATATGCATCATCTGTCTTGTTTCCCTTTCTTTCTTTTATTTCTCTAGGCCTTCAAGGGTCACCTTGTGCCTCACTCGTACATTACAGATGCGCTAGCCGCACTCTTCATACCTGGGGGCTTCTTTCACAGAAGCTTAAGTTATTTTCCTGGGCCTCACGCCCAACACATGTGTTATACTTCCGCATGTACCTTTTTTCACCATTATATGCATCGATATGACTTAAGTTTTGGCCAAGCTGGGTTGCCTGGCTCTTGTATTTATGCCCTACGTTCCCGTTAATTCGGCTAGGGCATAAGGGGAGCACCTCTGCGATTGTTACCGCCGGGTCAGCCGGACGTGTACCTCAGACTGGGTGAAGCCGAAAGCTAGCGTTCTTAAGGGAATATTCGGTCGGTGAACAAAAGATGACTTCTATTATTCATATCTGCCCCCAGATGATTTTTCTGCGCTTCTTATCGCAGTCCGGACATGCACTTTAGGGCATGCTTACCCAGGGAAAGGAACCCTTAACGGAACTATTCTCCCTGGAAGATGTTTCTTACTACCCATGTAATATAACATAACTAGTTGGGCACTTGTCTGATAAAGCACTAATGACCCCTACGCCTGGTCTCCACGCATGCCCCGGTTCTTACATAACCGAGAGGGTATTCGGATACACTCCGGACTGTCGGGTCCCGAGGTTGAAGCGAAAAGGTCCGCCACGACAAACGATCTACAATCCGGCTAGAAGGCATTATACATGTCACTTTAAAATTACATAGTCAATTTGACTGGTTGAATTCCTCTTCAATACCATCCAATAGGCTGTCTAGTCTACAGTCCTGTTGGGAATACTTTGCGGCCAATTCTACTTGGCCGTACACTAAGCTCACAGGGATCTCCTTCCCATCAGGCCCCACAGGTCCGACTTCGGCCATGTGGTTCGGGTCAGCCTTCGTGTACCGTGTCTTCACCATTGCCCAGGCTTCCCTGGCGCCCTGACGGCAGGCCGATATCTTCCATAATCGGAAGCGCCGCCGTGCTCCCTTCAGCTTTTCTGCAAGCTCTCCAAGGCCTTCGGGTATGGAGACGGATGGCCACAAGGCCTGGGCGACGCCTTGCATCACCTGCCGAACTCGTTCGTGCAGCTGTGAGAGCTCGGGAAGAAGGTCACCCGTTGAACCGGGCATTTCCTCGGCAGGACGACCTGTTAGCATACCTACAGACATAACTCTGTCAGCCAGCTTCCTCGCCGAACTCTTTTTCAAAGTTCGTTCAAGCACTTACTAAATATGCCGCGTCGAAGCCGCCGATTTCCTTAACAGAGTCCGACAGTTGGGCGCGAACATCTTGTAGTTCCACGCCCAGCTTGGTGTTGGCATCTTGGAGATCATTTTTCTCCTGCCTCACCCTCGTAAGCACGTTCTCACCGGCCTTCAGCTGGCGTTGGAGCTGTTGCTTATCCGGATTTACTCCAGTGTCATCTGCAATTTTATCGTCAGATCTGCATACACGCCGCATTCTATATGATACTTATCATTTGAAGGATATGTTACCAGAGGGGGTCTCTTTGGGCTCCCCTGCTGCGGCCAGTGCGGCCTGAAGTTGGGCTTTGCACTCTTCCAGCTCCTGGGACAGTTGAGTATTCTTTTCTGTAAGAACCTGCATAACAAATGATCCTTAAATCAGTTATCCTAATTGTTTCAAGTCTCAGGGGCTACTGATATATATAATCACCAAATTTTCTCACCCGTATGTCTTTTACATACTGCTCCGTGGCTCTGGCTAGACCATTTTGAGCGGCACGGAGGTGCGCGTCTCCCGAGTTGAAGGCATCTGATGCCTCTTGGGAGAAACAAGCGTCACGAAGAACAGTCCGGCGACGCCTGTGGTTCATGGCACTTTCCACCTCGGAATGGGTGGCGGATAGTTTATCCGCATCCTCTGTCGAAGGAGCACCCGGCGCACGCCTTGTATTCGTTCCCGCCTCCGAATCCGGCCTTGGAGCCTGGCTTGTGGAGGCGCGATTGGTAGCCTCTCCGGGTATAGTCCGGCGAGCGCTCTTTTTCCTGAAAAGAAGGCATGGGCGTTAATATGCCTCTGAGAATAATGTCTTGCAATAAGGACGGCGCGCCATACCTCTGCGCCGGTGTCTCAATCCGGACTGCGGGTCTTTTCAGCCTGCCTGGCCTCGCGGCCCCTTGTTGGCAGTCGCCGCAGGCTCGGCCTTCGGCCTCGAGGACCTCCCCTGCAAAACACGGCTGTTATACGGCGATCAAAAACACGCAAGGACGGATCCCTTTTTGAACTGCTGGGACTTTGGTCTCAGTCACCTGTGAGGCTGGAACTAGCCCAAGGTAATCGGCCGTAATGTCCACCAAAGCATTGTCATTACTCGCTTGGTAAAATACCCCATCGATCAGCTCCACAGATATGTCCGGATCCTCCTGGGAGGCCGGGTCAAGGGACCGTCCAGGGTCCTCGGGTTGTGGAGGAGGGCTGTTTATCTCCTTTACAGCCTGGCGCAGCTCCTGCGATGAAATCGCTAGAATGAATACTTAACTACGGGAATACGAAATGGATGGGCGATAAAAAGTCTCCGCTTACCCAGCTCGGAGGATTGTACATAGAAAATCCGCCCTGGGGGTTGACACGAAGGAATTCCTCATCTTCTCCCTTGTACAAAGTGGATAAGATCTTTATTAGATCAGCAGCCGATCCCGGCCCTTTGCGGCCGTGGCGGGTGGCGTCATCCTCCCCATTGAAATCCCACATGGGGTGGCCTCTATACTGAAGCGGCTGCACCCCCCGCATGATGCATGTGGCCATGACCTCGATCATGGTCAATCCGGATCGAGCTAAAAAACTTATCCGGCTCATCACGTAAAGAATGTCCCTGTCATCTTCCTCCAGGGAGCTCCGTGGACGCCAGCTCCGGCGCTTCTTCAAAGGGGCGTTGTCGAACTCAGGAAGGCCGATCCGAATAGGATCCGGGAGGGGGACGTCTTCTATATAAAACCATTCTGAAGGCCAGTCTTCGGACATCTTCTTTGGGGTCCCGGACAGGTATCCAGTCCCGGCAATACGCCACACTTAGGCTCTGCCCACTTGATATATTGACCCCTTCTGAGAACGGGGCACAAGGCAGAACAGCTTCTTCCACAGAGCGAAATGAGCCTCACAGCCCAAAAACAACTCGCAAAGGGCTACGAATCCCGCGATATGCAGTAGGGAGGCAGGCGTAAGATTGTGCAATTGGAGGCCGTAGAACTCCAGGATCCCCCGGAGAAACGGATGAATTGGAAATCTGAGTCCTCTTACTAAATAAGGGACAAGGCATACCCGCTCTCCCTTGGAGGGATTGGGAAGGCTCTCCGCTTGCTCTCCGCCATTATAGGTGGCGAGCCCGGCTCGAACCGGGACCATGCACGCTGGGGGAAGAAATCCCTTGGACTGAAGCATCACTAATTTGCTGTGCGGGACGGAACATCTCTCCCAATCTCCAGGCTTGGAGCTAGGGGTGCGAGAGGAGGAGCTGCGTCGACCGGCCATGATGGGATGGATCTCTGTCGGGCGCGCTCCGATGAAGGCTCGCCAAGGGAGGATGGTGTGATTTGGATCTGAATCCTCGTCTTTTTAAATAGGCGGCTCATTCACACAGCTAGGGGGGTAAATGTGAAAACACCCTGGCTCTTCACATTCGCTCGACACGTGGAAAGTGGCCATTATTGGGCGTGGAAGCCAAGGAGTGCAACATTCACAAGAAACCGGACATTATTTCGACACGTACACAGAATTCGGAGAGGAACCCGCCTTGCAATGCCGAAGACAATACTGCGCGCCGGACTCATCGTCATTGAAGCCTGGTTCGGGGGCTACTGAGGGAGTCCTGGATTAGGGGGTCTCCGGACAGCCGGACTATATCCTTTGGCCGGACTGTTGGACTATGAAGATACAAGATTGAAGACTTCGTCTCGTGTCCGGATGGGACTCTACTTGGCGTGGAAGGCAAGCTAGGCAATACGTATATGAATATCTCCTCCTTTGTAACCGACCTTGTGTAACCCTAACCCTCTCTGGTGTCTATATAAACCGAAGGGTTTTTATCCGTAGGACGACAACCATAACATACAATCATACCATAGGCTAGCTTCTAGGGTTTAGCCTCTCTGATCTCATGGTAGATCTACTGTTGTACTACCCATATCATCAATATTAATCAAGCAGGACGTAGGGTTTTACCTCCATCAAGAGGGCCCAAACCTGGGTAAAACATCGTGTCCCCTGCCTCCTGTTACCATCCGACCTAGACGCACAGTTCGGGACCCCCTACCCGAGATCCGCCGGTTTTGACACCGACAACGGCCATTGGCATCACTGGTGCCAATCGTCGTCTCGCCGTGCGCTACGCACCGCGCATCCTCCAAGGGTTAGCCCGCACATGGTTGAACAGCCTGCCGACGGGCAGCATCAACACGTGGGTGGACTTCGAGGAAGCCTTCATCCGCAACTTCACGGGGACCTACAAGCGACCCGGCTGCCCTAGCCAGCTCGCCATGTGCGTGGAAGGGCCTACGGAGAACGGCCGCGAGTACCTCGCACGCTGGACCTAGCTCCGGAACAGCTGCGAGGGCGTCCATGAAGTCCAGGCGATCCAGTACTTCGTCAACGGGTGCCGAGACGGCACCCTCCTCAAGCACAAGCTCTTACGCTCTGAGCCGACCACCATGGCCGCGCTCATGGTGACGGCGGACAAGAACGCCAACACCGACTCTGCCATGAAGATCCAGGTGGCGCTAGATGAAGCCGGCAAGGCGAAGCCAGTTCCCCCTTCGAAACCGGCCGGCGAAAGCAGCCGACGGCAGCATCACGAGAACAACAAGTGCAAGGCCGACCAGCTGGCGCCGCGTCACGACAACCGGCTCGTCGCGGCCACCGAGCCTGCGGCGGACCCGGCGGCGAAGCGCCGACAAACCGGAAAGACGGCATGGCAACCCGCCATGAGCTTTGAGCAGATTCTCGACGCCCCCTGCAAGCACCACAGCGGCGCAAGACCCTCCACGCACACGCTTCGGTAGTGCGCCATCACCAAGTGCATCATGAGGGGCGACGTCCCGCCCCCTCCGGCTCCGGCTCCGGGCGCTGGACAGCCGCCACCTCCTCCACCGCCGCCTCCAGCTGGCGGCGCGATGCGTGATGACGCCTACCCGGACCAGAACGCGGCCTAGATCGTCTTCACCAGCCTCGGCGACGACAAGCGCAACGAGCGCCTCCTTCGGCAGGAGGTGAACACCGTCGTCCCGGCCAAGCCAGAGTTCATGCATTGGTCGGATTGCCCGATCACCTGGACCCGGGAGGATCACCCGGCAGTCATGCCAAGTCCGGGTGGTTACGCCCTCGTCCTCAACCCCACCATCGTCGCATGGAGCACATGCAAGTTCTCCCGAGTCCTCATCGACGGCGGCAGCAGCATCAACATCCTCTACCGCAACACGATGACCAAGCTCGGCCTCAAGGCCGAGGACCTGGAGCCGACCCGGACGATCTTTCACGGCATCATGCCCGGCCTCTCCTGCTCCCCCATTGGCCAGATCCGGCTAGACGTCCTGTTCGGTGACAACAGCCACTTCCGGCATGAACCGATCTGGTTCGAAGTGGTGGACCTGTCCAGCGCGTATCACGCGTTGCTGGGCCGGCCCGCGCTCACCAAATTCATGGCGGTTCCCCACTACGTGTACCTGAAGATGAAGATGCCGGGTCCCAAGGGCCTCATCACCATCATTGGCGATTACCGCAAGTCCCTGGAGTGCGCCCGAGACGGCGCCAAGTTGGCCGAGTCGCTGGTCATTGCCGAGGAGCGGCACCAGCTCGATCGGATCGTCGCCCTGGCAGGCGAGGCCTCCGCTGTGTCGATCCCGACCCCGGACCCGGACGACGAGGCCGCCTTCAAGCCCTCCAAGGAGATCAAGAAAGTGAATTTCAACCCAGAAGACCCCAGCTGCAGCAAGTACGTTGTCGTAGGCGCCCACCTCGACAACAAATAGGAAGGCGAGCTCGTCGACTTCCTCCGTGAGAATCGGGATATCTTCGCACGGACCCCCAAGGACATGCCGGGTATCCCGAGGAAGTACGCCGAGCACAAACTTCACGTCCGCAAGGACACCAAGCCCGTCCGCCAACCTCTATGATGATTTTCCGAAGAGAAGAATCAGTGAAGAGGTCGCCAAGCTTCTGGCGGCCGACTTCATAATGGAAGTGTTTCACCCCGAGTGGCTGGCCAACCCAGTCCTCATCCCGAAGAAGAACAAGACCTGGCGCATGTGTATCGACTACACCAGCCTCAACAAGGTCTGTCCCATGGATCCGTTTGCCCTCCCGCGGATCGACCAAGTCATCGACTCAACCGCCGAGTGTGAGCTCCTGTCCTTCCTGGACGCTTACTCCGGCTACCACCAGATCAAGCTAGACCCGGCCGACGCCCTGAAGATGTCCTTCATCACGCCCTTCAGGGCGTATTGCTACGTCACCATGTCGTTTGGCTTGAAGAACGCCGACACCACCTTCCAGCGCTGCATGCAGAAATGCCTACTGCCGCAACTCGGCCGCAATATCCACGTGTACATGGACGACATCATGGTGAAGACCAAGCAGCACCTCACACTCCTCGACGATTTGAAGGAAACATTCTCAACCTCTGCGAATACAAGGTCAAGCTTAATCCGGAAAAATGCGTCTTCGGTGTTCCGACCAGAAAGCTACTCGGCTTCCTCGTCTCCGAACGCGACATTGAGGCGAACCCGGAGAAAATCAAGGCCATCGAGCGCATGCGCAAGTCGGCTCAGCTGCGCGATGTCTAGAAGTTCACCGGGTGGTTGGCCTCGGTCAGCCGGTTCCTAAGCCGTCTGGGCGAGAGGGCGCTACCCCTGTACCAGCGGATGAAGAAGACGAGCCCGTTCGAATGGAACGGCAAGGCAGACGAGGCCTTCCAAGATCTCAAGCGCATGCTCTCCACCGCACTAGTCCTGGCCGCGCCGACCGACAAGGAGCCGCTATTGCTCTACATAGCCACAACCCCGCGGGCGGTCATCACGGTGCTGGTGGTCGAGCGACCGGAGAAGGGCAAGATCCAAGCCGTCCAGCGCCCAGTCTACTACCTGAGCGAAGTGCTCTCCAACTCCAAGCAGAACTACCCGCACTACCAGAAGATGTGTTACGACGTGTACCTCACCACCAAGAAGCTGAAGCAATATTTCCAAGAGCACGTTGTCACCGTGGTCAGCACGATGCCTATCGAAGAAATCATTGGGTGCCGGGACGCCTCTGGCCGGGTTGCCAAGTGGGCAATCCAGCTAGCCGGCCACACCATCCTCTACGAACCCCGCACCTCGATCAAGTCTCAGGCCCTGGCCGACTTCCTCGTCGACTGGACCGAGACCCAGTACTTGCCACCGCCTCTCGACTCGACACATTGGCGCATGCACTTCGATGGGTCCAAGACGCGACTCGGCTTAGGGGCCGGCATCGTATTGTCATCCCCAAAGGGCGGCCGGCTCCACTACGCGCTCCAGATCCACTTTGCTGCCTCCAACAACGTCGCCGAGTACGAAGCCCTTGTGCACGGCCTTCGGCTTGCCAAGGAACTCGGCATCCGGCGCATCCTGTGCTACGGCGACTCAGACCTGGTGGTACAGCAGTGCTCCGGCGTATGGGACGCCCGCGACTCCAACATGGCAAGCTACCGCTCCCTCGTCCAGATCCTTCAAGGGCTGCGAGTTCCTCCACGTCCCACGCGTGGAGAACGAAGCAGCCGACACGCTCGCCAAGATCGCCTCGTCACGACAAGCCATCCCATCCGGCGTCTCCCTCGAGCACCTACGCAAGCCGTCCGTCAAGCCATCACCGAACTCCGAGTCTATCCACGTTCCAGACAACCCGGCCGCACCTTAACTCAGCCTGGGGGCTGCTCAACCCTGCCCGGGGACTGCTGAACCCGGCCCAGGGGCTGCCTAGCTCAACTCGACCACCATCATCCCAGACCCGACGGTCGCCATACCCAACCAGGGGACTGCTCAACCCGGCTCGGGGGCTGCCAACTCGGAACCCACCCTGGTGGCTGTCCTCGCCGTGGTTACGGCTCCATCTTGGGCCCTCCCAATATCAGAATTTTTGGAGAACGCGGTTCTCCCCATGGACGAGACCAAAGCTCGGCAGCAGCATCGGGCATCCGCCTACAGCATCATCAACAACGAGATCGTCAAGCGCAGCTCCACCGGCGTGTTCCAGCGCTGCGTCGAGCAGGAACGGGCATCGACATCCTCCGCGACATACATCACGGCGAGTGCGGGCACCACGCCGCATCACGATCCCTGGTGGCCAAGGCGTTCCGCCACGGTTTCTACTAGCCCACGACCCTTGAAGATGCCAATTTGCTCGTCCTCAGGTGCGAGGGATGCCAGTGCTTCAGCAAACGCAACCACCAGCCGGCATCAACACTCCGCACCATACCGATCGCCTGGCCCTTTGCGGTCTGGGGACACGACATGGTGGGACCCTTCAAAACCGCTCGAGGCGGCATGACACACTTGCTGGTGACAGTGGACAAATTTACCAAGTGGATCGAGGCAAGACCAATCAAGAAACTAGACAGGCCAACAGCCGTCTGGTTCATCAAAGACATAGCAGTGTGCTAGGGCATGCCAAATAGCATCATCACCGACAACGGCACCAACTTCGCCAAGGGCGCGCTCGAACAATACTGCTCCATCTCTGGCATCCGCCTCGACTTGGCCTCCGTTGCGCATCCGCAGTCCAACGGGCAGGTCGAGCGGGCCAATGGACTCATCCTGTCCAGCATCAAGCCGCGACTCGTCGAGCCACTCATCCGCTCACACGGTAGCTGGCTCGATGAGTTGCCAGCCGTTCTCTGGAGTCTACGCACCACGCCGAATCGGTCGACTGGGTTCACCCCGTTCTTCCTCGTCTACGGGGCCGAGGCCGTCATCCCGACCGATGTCAAGTTCGACTCGCCGCGCGTCGCGATGTACACCGAAGCCGAAGTCAGAGAAGCCCGCAAAGATGGCGTCGACCTACTCTAAGAAGCACGCCTCCTGGCGCTCAGTCGCTTGGCCATTTATCAGCAAGGCCCTAGGCACTACCATAACAAGAAGATCAAGCCCCTCGCGTTCCGCGAGGGCGACCTCGTCCTCCGACTTGTCCAAGAGAAGGCAGGACGACACAAGCTGTCCCCTCCATGGGAGGGCCCATTCATCGTGAGCAAGGCCTTGCGCGACCGCAACGCCTACTATCTCATCGACGCGCCCAAGTCAAGGAAGCACAAGAAGGACACCACCGACGAAGAAACGACCCGGCCATGGAACGCGGAACTCCTCTGCCCATTTTGCAGTTAGCCGCACGAGCGTATGTATCGTATCCTGTTGTAAACGCATGAAACTATGGGGTTCCCAAACAAGAAGCGGGGGCTGCCTTTTGCCGACAAACTTATTATGTCCCTGTTTCCTTGCATCACTATACCACTGAACCCGACCACCGGTCCGACTCGCTCGACCAGGGGGCTCGGGGGCTGGCCGGCTCGGTCGCCATCCCGCCGCCTTACTTGGTGATTCCTGATAAAGTTAGGATGCCGCGGTCCCCCACTTCGCCCTAAAGCCACAGATCTAGCTTTGGCTGTCGGCTGGCAAGCACAACGGGCCAAAGCTCCTTTACGCTTCATACACTAAGTCAAAGGCTGCCGGGTCAATCAACCTGGCCCACCATTCATCAAATGAACAGCCGCACGACCGGCTGCTCGCCAACCAGCTTCGCCGGATTGCCGCTAGCCAGACCAGTGGGTGTTTCGCTCACGCTCAAATGTTTTGGGGGACCCAAGTCCTGCGCGCTCCTATCAAAGAACCAAGCTCCTTGTCATGGACCAGAGCCTCGACCGTCTGACTCGCGGGGGGGGGGGGGGGGGAGGTTTGAGAAAGGAAAAACGCATGAAATCGGTCCAAAAAAGGAAGGCAAAAAAGCAAAAGCACCCACGACATCCACAAAAATATTTAAATAAAGGCCCACGGCCTGAGTTCATTACACCCTAAAAACCCCAAGTGGGTGGGTGGACCTGCTATTTAACAAATTCTACAAAGTGTCTCAGGCATCTCCAGCGCCGCGTCGCGACATCGACGGCTCTCCCCTGGCGGCCTCCAGGTCCGCCGTGGCGCCGGTGTCCTCCTTAGCACCCGCGTCGCGGTAGACACCCGTCTTCTCTGAGCTCCCCTTCGGATCATGGAGGAGAAAGCCGTAGTCGTTGCCGTGCACGGCCCTGCCGTCTTCCGTCCGCTCCGAATGGAACTCATCATGGAAGGCGAACTTGGCAATGTAGCTGGCCTGGGAGGCGATCCGGCCGGCTTGCTCCTGCAAGTGCTGCTCCGAACCGGCCCGCTGGCCCATCAACGTGTCCAGCTGCAGGTCTGGATGCCAGGACAGTGCGAACCGGAGCGCCATCTCAGCACCAGCATGAGCGGCGGAGACGCGCCATTCACCAAGCCGGTCCGGCCCCATCTCCAAAAAACGCGCCAGGCGCGAGAAGCTGCTCGACTGGATGGAGCCTGGCCATAGGGCCGCTGTCATCGCAGTGCCGACCGGGGACAACCGCCCCAGCTGCATCCCTAGGGCCTCTAGGCGGGCCTCGGCGGCAGCGATGATCTCCAAGAAGGTCCATGCCACCCGCATATCTGTCCCGGACCCAGCCACGCCGGCCGGGTTGCGCTGATGGCGGATGGCTTCCTCCGCCAGCTGCTGCGTGTCCGGGAAGGCCCCTGCCGCAAAAGAAGAAGCAAGTTAGAAAAAGAACAACAAGGAAGAAAGGCCGGATCTCGACGCGGCGAACAACAAGAAAAAAGCACTTACTGTAGAAGGACTCTTCCAGGTGCTGCACTTCAAGCAACGTACCACGCCGCTCCCGTTCGATGGCGCGATCGCGCTCCTTGAGCGCCTTCTCCAGATCGGCCGCCTTGGCAACCTGCTCCCGCAGGCAGTCCACCTCGGCCTGGAGCCGGCCCTTGTCGTCGGCCAGCTGGCCGCGCTGCTGGTCCGCCTCCACCAGGGCCCTTGCACCTCTGCCGCCTTGGCGGCCTCCGCCTTGAGGAGCTCCACCTCAGCCTCGAGGCTGCTCTTCTGACCCGCCAGCTGCTCATGCAGCCGGCTAGCCTCGTCGAGAGACCGCCGAGCCACGGCCGCTTCCGCCCTCGCCTGCGCTACCTCAACGCCAAGACGGCCGGTGTCGGCGACGAGCCGGTCGTAGTAATGACCAGCCCGAAGCAGACGAGTCCGCCAGGACAGCACCTCGACTGCGAAGAAGAAGGACTCAACAGAAGAAGAGATTAAAGCAAGACTTAAGATTTGGCCCAACTACTACATAGTTGGCCCGAATCTCGGGGGCTACACCAAGTGGGTGCGCTAGCGCGCCCTCACTAGAAAAAAGCACAAGAAGTACCTGCGGCGACACGGAGCTCCTCCTCCTTGGCGGCGAGCTGCTCCTTGAGCTCCCGGTGCTTGCCCAGGAGACGATTGAAGGCGGTGACCTGAAAAGCGTCGGGATGCTGAAAAAAGCAGAAGTCAGAACAAGGCCAACACTCCGAAGATTTGACCCAACTACTACGTAGTTGGCCCAAACCTCGGGGGCTACACCCAGTGGGTGCGCTAGCGCGCCCCCACAAAGAAGAAATTACAAGAAAGCTTACCAAAACGGTGCGCTCCAGGTAGCGCGTCCGCTCCACCTCGGCCTCGAGCCGTTCCATCCGGCCTCGCAAGCGGCGGCTGACGGCGTCCATTGCCTCCTCCTCCTGGGTCTGGGGCCCGAAGACAACGGTGCTCCCGCTCCGCGCCGGCTGTGGCATGGCAGCTCGACGCCCTCCCTGCCGGGGCACCAAGGCGTGCTCCCCGCTGGCCGCTTGCGACGCGGCCAACACCTCCTCCGACGCCCCTCCAAACGCCAACGACGACCCGGACGTCGGCACGCCCTGCGTCGCCATCTCCAACCCAGACGCCGGGACACCCTGCGTCGCTGGCTCCGGCCTAGCTGCCGGGGTGGCCTCCGACACCATCGCCCGCAGCGTCTCCTCCGGAACGGCGCCGCCTCCACTTCCATCGGTCCCCGCCCGCTCGACCACGTCGGCCCGCGGCGGGGAGTCGTCCGCCACTTCCACGACCGCCCGGTCGGGGGTCACCAACGCAGCCCGGCCTCCACGGCCACGCTCCCTCACCTGTGACGGCTCAAAGACAGTCGTCGCCACCACCGTGCCCTCCGGCATCTCGCGCCAAGCCGGCTCCGTGCCGCCTCGCACCCATGCCGCCGCTGCGTCGGTCCAAGCGTGGACCGACGTCGCCTTCAGCTCCGCCTCGACTCGGTTCCTGTCCCGCCAGGCCACGGCTTCGGCGTCATTCGGATCCAGGCCGAGGTCCGAGTCGGCCTGTTCCTCCACCTCGGCCTGGTCGGCGAGGTCGGACTGGCTCCTGCGGAACTCGACCCCTTCGGCGGCCACGGCTTCCGCTGCCACCCTCGCCAGCGTGATTGGCGACTTGAAGAAGAAGATGGAATAAGTAGAAAAGAAACAAGACTAGCTCAAGAAAAGAAAAGCCAAGCGCAAACAAGAGATGAGGCTTACCCCGCCAAGACCGGGACTGGGGTTGGCCCCCCGTGCCCGCTGCCGCGCTTCCTCTTGGCCGACCTCCCGGCCCCGGCCGGGTCCGCCGCGTGATTCGGGGCCTGGGGCCGCAACGTGACGCTATCTTTCCCATGCGGGCGGCACCATGCGAGGATCCGGCTCCGCCCGCGTCGCCGCCTCCCCCGCGCAACGCCGCTACACCAACAACTGGCGTCAGCATCGACCGTTCCGAGCCGCGATCAGCAGTTCAAGACACATGAGGAAGAAATGAGACTTACCCGTATGACGCCCAGCGCCGGCGTCGGACTCAGCCTCCTCCTCCCCGCCTCAAGCCGCGGGCTCCTTTGGCGACACCTGCGACGAGGCCCTGGCGTAAGGATGCCGAATCACGTTCAGAAGTACCACCCGCGTCGCTCAAGACAGATGAGAAGGTGCACGGTGGCAAAATAAGAAGACCAGACGCTCACCTGTGGCGTCGGGTTCGACCGGCTGTACGGTGCCTTGCCGAACTCCCAGTCCTCCCCAAGGTTGGCCTTGGAGATATCGTTCACTCCGCGCGTGATCTGCGCCGCGGACAGCCGCGTCGACCCCATGCGGTTGGGGTCTTGAAGGCCGACCATCTCGTCGATGAGGCAGGAGCGCCCCTGAAGTAGAAGAACCCGACACTTGATGAACGTGGCGAGGAGGTCGGTGCAGGTGAGCCCCTCCTGCGTCCTCATCACCGTCACCCGCTCGCAGAGATTGATGATCTCCTGCGACGGGCGCCGGGGCGAGTATCCCCAGTTCGTCTTCACCCGCGCGGTGCGATGGCGAAGGCCGGAAGATTGATGCGGTCCGCGCCAAGGTTGCAGACGCTGAAGAAGGACTTCTGCCACTTCTTGGAAGAATCCTTCAGCGGGATCTTGGGGAAGTCCGCCCCCGACCGCTTCGAGATGATGGCGGTGCTGGAGTTGGCGAACTCCCCAGCTGACGGGCCCTGCTGCTTCAAGGAGAAGAAGCGCGCCCAGAGGTCGATAGTAGGCTCGACCCCCAGGTACCCCTCGCAGAGGGTGATGGAGCCGGAGAGCTGGATGATGACGCTGGCGCCAAGATGATGCGGCTGGAGCCCGAAGAACCTCAAGAACGCACGGAAGAATGTGCTCACCGGCAGCCCGAATCCGCGCTCAAAATGCATGAGGAAGACCACACGCTCCTGCCCCTCGGCTGAGGCCTCTGCTCGCCCCGCAGCAAGCGGATGCTGACGTCCGTCTCCCGCGGCAGTCGCCGGATGCCCGGATACGGGTGATGTCCTCGGAGGTGACGTTCGAGCCCATCCAGGAACCCGATGGCAGCAACATGACCGAAGGAAGAAGGAGAAGCAGGAAACGGACGACAAAGGAGTTCTCCTCGAGCAGCGGGCGCCGCAGTGCGTCGGTTGCAAGAGGCAGAGCGAGAGCAGGAGGACAGGCGGGCGCGAGCGAGAATAAAGTTCGCCGTCCCCCTTGCCCCCCAATTTATAACCCTCGGTTTGAACATGGGGAAGTGGGGAGGTGGGATCGTCTGCACGCACCCGTTCCACTACCCCGCAATAAGTGCGCACGTACACGCACAGTAACTGCCCGGGGAAGAGCAACCGTGAAAGCACAAGTGCTCCCTGGGTTGTTTTGGTAATTAATGTCAACATATCTCTTGTTGGACTAACACTTTTACCTAGTATGTTTCAGATAAGTTCAACAATGGAGTGACATGGACTAGAGGATGTGGAACCACTTCAAGATGCTAAGGACAAAGGATTGGCTCAAGCTTCAAGATCAAGACTCTACATTTTCTATTTTAGTGATCCAAGATCACATTGAGTCTATAGGAAAAGCCAATACTATCAAGAGGAGATGAGGTGTTGCTTAATGGCTTGCTTGCTTAAAGTGCTTAGTGATATGCTCCAAAACCCTCAACTACCTTCCCACATCCACATATGACCTAAACCAAAAGTCAAACTCGGCCCCACTGATTCTATCTATCCGGCGCCACCGAGTTTCAGATGTCATAGCCACTGGCACAAACCCTAGCAAATCGGTTTCACCGATAGGGATCTCGGTCTCACCGAGATGGGATTGTAATCTCTCTGTGTATGTCCATTACCAAAATCGGTCTCACCGAGTTTGAGCAATCGGTACTACCGAGATTACAATGCAAACCCTCTGGTTAGCTTATTACCAAAATCGGTCCCACCGAGTTTGTGTAATCGGTCACACCGAGTTTGCCTGACCAACTCTCTGGTTAGCTTATTACCAAAATCGGTCCCACCGAGTTTGTGTAATCGGTCACACCGAGATTACGTTATGCCCTAACCCTAACCATATCGGTCCTACCAAGTTGCATCTCAGTCCCACCGAAAATCCTAACGGTCACTAGGTTTGCTGAATCGGTCTGACCGAGTTTAACCATTCGGTCCCACCGAGTTTGGCAAATTGTGTGTAACGGTTAGATTTTGTGTGGAGGCTATATATACCCCTCCACCCACTCTTCATTCATGGAGAGAGCCATTAGAACATACCTACACTTCCAATACACATTTTCTGAGAGAGAACCACCTACACTTGTGTTGAGGTCAAGATATTCCATTCCAACCATATGAATCTTGATCTCTAGCCTTCCCCAAGTTGCTTTCCACTCAAATCTTCTTTCCACCAAATCCAAATCCTGTGAGAGAGAGTTGAGTGTTGGGGAGACTATCATTTGAAGCACAAGAGCAAGGAGTTCATCATCAACACACCATTTGTTACTTCTTGGAGAGTGGTGTCTCCTAGATTGGCTAGGTGTCACTTGGGAGCCTCCAACAAGATTGTGGAGTTGAACCAAGGAGTTTGTAAGGGCAAGGAGATCGCCTACTTCGTGAAGATCTACTGCTAGTGAGGCAAGTCCTTCGTGGGCGACGACCGTGATGGAATAGACAAGGTTGCTTCTTCATGGACCCTTCGTGGGTGGAGCCCTCTGTGGACTCACGCAACCGTTACCCTCCGTGGGTTGAAGTCTCCATCAACGTGGATGTACGATAGCACCACCTATCGGAACCATGACAAAAACATCCGTGTCTCCAATTGCGTTTGAATACTCCAAACCCTTCTCTTTACATTCTTGCAGGTTGCATGCTTTACTTTCCGCTGTTCATATACTCATTGCATGCTTGCTTGATATGTATTGTGTTTGTTAAACTTGTGCTTAAACTCCACTTAAACTTAAGAATATTAAAAACTGCAACTTTTGGCACTTAGTGTCTAATCACCCCCCTCTAGACACCTCTTCTCGATCCTTTCAATTGGTATCAGAGCTTTGGTCTCCATTGCCTTGGTTTAAACACCATTGGAGGAAGATGGATGTGTCTACTTTTGGGAGTCTTAGACATAGAGTGCCTATTCTTGATGGAGAGTATTTTCATGAGTGGAAAAATGAAATGCTTGAGATTTTCAATGAATATCATTTGAACAAGTACATTACTAGCCCTTGTGCACCTCATGTTGATCCTTTGCACCCTATCCTAGATGAAGATATTGACATGATTCGCAATCTTAGAACTGTTGAGCTCATCATTAGAGGCTTGCCTAGAAACTTGATTAGATGTTTGCCTACTCTCAAGTGTGCCTACACCATATGGAGATTTCTTGAGGAACGATTTCCAGATTATTCCTTGAAAAAGTTAGATGAAATTCTCCATAAGTCTATTGCCTTGAGTAAGATGAACTCTAGTGATCCTAGCTTTGGTGATTGTCTATTTGAGCTTACCAATCTCATGCGTGCTAAAGGAAATGTTGGAATCATTAGCGATATCATATCCGAAGCTATTAGAATTCATAAAGGTAACCATTGTGATGATCATTTATCTAATGAATTACCCTCTCTAGGAATTGATCAATCACAAGATGATGTTGAACATGGATACTATGATGAAGATGATGATAGTGACTATGATCTTGATGATGCAATGAGGCATTTTGGTCTTATGGCAAATCTTCGCGGCTACATGGCTGGAGGAAAGGAATGGATCCTTGATAGTGGATGTACTGATCATATGACCGGAGATAAAGATATGTTCCGTGAGCTTGCTGAAAACGACGGCCCTCGAAAATATGTCACTTTTGGTGATAATTCAAAGGGTAAGGTGGTTGGCCTTGGTAAGGTGGCCATCTCACATGATAGCTCCATACAAAATGTCATGCTTGTTGAATCCCTTGATACAATTTACTTTCAGTTTCTAGACTTGCGGATTTCGGTTTCAATGTCTTTTTCACTGAAGTAGATTGCCAAGTGTTTCGTAGAGACAATCATAAAATGGTCTTTACCGGTATACGTAGAGGAGATCTTTACATTGTTGATTTCACTAAAAAGGCTCAACCTAGAACTTGCTTAATTACCAAATCTTCTAAAGGCTGGTTGTGGCATAGAAGACTAGGTCATGTTGGTATGCAAAATCTTGATAAGCTTATTAAAGGTGATCATATCCTTGGAATAAAAGATGTCATATTTGACAAGGATAGACTTTGTAGTGCTTGTCAAGCAGGGAAACAAGTTGGAGGAAGTCACCGCGCGAAGAACATCATGACCACAAGAAGACCACTCGAGCTACTTCACATGGATCTATTTGGTCATGCCTACAAGAGTCTCGGTGGTAACTCATTTGGTCCAGTCATAGTTGATGATTTTTCAAGATTTACGTGGGTGTTCTTTCTTGATGACAAATCGCAGGTCCAAAAGATCTTCAAAAACTTCGCTAGGAAGGCCCAAAATCAATTTGACGTGAAGATCAAGAAGGTTCGGAGCGACAACGGAACGGAGTTCAAGAATGCAAATGTGGACACCTTTCTTGACGAAGAAGGGATTTCACATGAGTTCTCGGCTACGTACACACCTCAACAAAATGGAGTTGTTGAAAGGAAGAACCGGAATCTTATCGAGATGGCAAGAACGATGCTTGATGAGTACAAAACGCCAAAGCACTTTTGGGCGGAAGTGGTTGAGATAGCTTGTCATGCAACAAATCGCTTGTATCTTCACAAGCTACTCGGCAAGACGGCATACGAGCTCCTCACCGGTAACAAACCCCAAGTTGGATGCTTTCGAGTATTCGGCTCAAAGTGCTACATTCTTGATAAGCATCGTCATTCTAAATTTGCTTCTAAATCTCATGAAGGTTTCCTACTTGGTTATGGCTCAAACTCTCACACTTACCGTGTCTACAACAATTTCACCCGAAAGGTTGAAGAGACGCTAGATGTGAAGTTTGATGAATCTAACGGCTCGCAAGTAGAGCAATTGTCAATTGATGTAGGAGACAAAGACCCTTCGGAAGCAATTCAAGACTTGTCCATTGGCAAGATTCGTCCAACGGAAGTGAAGGAGAGTACCTCGTCCGTCCAAGTGGAAGCTTCTACCTCACGACAAGGTGAACCAAGAGTTGATATGGAAGCATCCACAAGTGGGACACGCCAAGATGAAGAAAATGAGGAAGCGCACCAAGATGAACATCAACAACCTCCTTCTCCACCACGACGAGAGAACGACAACGTCAACATTTAAGAAGGCCAAGAAGAAGAACAAGATGAAGAGGATGTTCCACCCCGACCCAAGCAAAAGCTTTCACGAGTTCGAGAAAGAATTGCTAAGGATCATCCCATCGAGCAAATCTACAATGATATCCAAACCGGGAGAATCACTCGCTCTAAAACTCGTTTAGTTAACTTTTGTGAACATTACTCATTCATCTCTAGCATTGAACCTATGAAGGTTGAAGAAGCATTGGAGGATCCGGACTGGATAAACGTTATGCATGAAGAGCTACACAACTTTGAGAGAAATCAAGTGTGGACATTGGTCGAGAAGCCCGACAACAGCCACAACATTATTGGTACCAAATGGGTGTTTCACAACAAGCAAGATGAAGATGGACAAGTGGTTCGCAACAAAGCACGTCTCGTCGCCCAAGGCTACACACAAGTTGAAGGTATGGACTATGGTGAGACATATGCTCCCGTTGCTAGACTTGAGTCCATTCACATCTTACTTGCTTATGCTAATCACCATGATATCACCTTGTACCAAATGGACATTAAAAGTGCTTTTCTAAATGGCAAAATTGAGGAGGAAGTTTATGTTAAGCAACCTCCCGGCTTCGTCAATCCTAAGAAACCTAATCATGTTTACAAACTTCACAAAGCCCTTTATGGTCTTAAACAAGCTCTTAGAGCATGGTATAAATGCTTGAACAAGTTCCTTATTGAAAAAGGCTTTGAAATTGGTAAAATTGATTCTACTCTTTTTACTAAAAGGGTTAATGGAGAACTATTTGTGTGCCAAATTTATGTTGATGATATCATATTTGGTTCAACTAACCCTCATTTTAGTGAGAAGTTTGGAAAGCTAATGTCGGAGAAGTTTGAGATGTCTATGATGAGTGAACTCAAATTCTTTCTTGGTTTGCAAATCAAGAAAACTAAGGAAGGTACCTTTGTCTCTCAAACGAAGTACACCAAGGACTTATTCAAGAAGTTCAATATGCAAGAATGCAAAGATATGACTACACCCATGCCTACTAGTGGACATCTTGATTTGACCAAAGATGGTGAACCGGTTGATCAAATGGTTTATCGCTCTATGATTGGTTCATTGTTATATCTATGTGCCTCTCATCCCGATATTATGCTAAGTGTGTGCATGTGTGCAAGATATCAAGCTGCTCCTAAAGAGTGTCATCTTAAGGCTGTGAAAAGGATAGTGAGATACCTAATCCATACACCAAATTTTGGCATTTGGTATCCTAAGAGGTCCTCTTTTGATCTTGTTGGCTACTCCGATTCGGACTATGCCGGAGACAAGGTTGATAGAAAATCCACTTCGGGTACTTGTCAATTCCTTGGTAGATCTCTTGTGTCTTGGTCTTCCAAGAAACAAAACTCGGTATCCTTATCCACCGCCGAAGAGGAATACATTGCCGTTGGTTCATGTTGTGCTCAATTACTTTGGATGACCCAAACTCTTAAAGATTATGGGATATATGTGAAACATGTTCCATTGCTATGTGACAATGAAAGTGCTATTAAGATTTCTCACAATCACGTGCAACATTCTCGAACTAAGCATATTGAAGTTCGTCATCATTTCATTCGAGATCATGTTGCAAAAAAGGGGACATTAACCTTAAGCATGTTCGCACCGATAAGCAATTGGCGGATATATTCACTAAACCACTTGATGAGAAAGTGTTTTGCAGGTTGAGAGGTGAATTGAACATCATTGATGCTTCAAACTTGGAGTAGGAGCTCCATTTGATACATGCGGGGCATGAGCCTATGACTAATCCTCGATATTTCTCTTATGATGCTATTCATATGTCTTGGATATATTTGTACCTTGCATGTTATCTAACCCGTGTAGGTACTTGGTTGAATCTAAATCTATGAGATTGCAACTCACTCACATCTTGAGCAATCTCTACATCACCAAGTCTCTACACAATGGTGGTTGAAGACAAGGAAGCACGAAACCATTCAAACATATCATTTGGCAAATTCTATGTTGAGTCTCATGATTGTCATTTTGGATACACAAGTGCTCTTCCTTGCAAAGCTAACCCATGTAGGTAGATGAACTCAAACTCCAAGTGGTGCTCCCAACCCTTGATGAACTACATCAACCTTGAGCAACCCGCACAAGTTCAACTACATGAGCAAGATCAACACCACCACCCAAGGTATGTTATTCCATCTTAGAGAAGCTTTACTCCAAGTCATGAGTCAAAGCAACTCGACAAGATGTGAATGCATCAAAAGGCTTAAACGAAAAATGGTAACCCCATTTTGAGCTTAAACGATGAGTATGACCTATGATCAAGTGCTCTCACTTGACTCCTAAGTCAATATACTCTAACATAGGTGACTTTGTCGCCGACCATCTCTAGATGAAGTTCTCGTGTGTCTCTCCGTGCTTTTGTATCTTGCATATTTGTTTCCCCTTTCAAAAAAACTTCATCTAGAACTTTTAGTTTCTTTTCTTTCCTTTTTGTTCTGCATTTTCTGCATCCAATTCATTGCAAATCTTTCGGTGTCTAGTGAGCTGAGGTGACAAGTGGTTTCACTCTAATGAACTCGGTCACACCGGTTTGTTCTCTTCGGCCCAACCGAAATCTTTCGGTGCAACTGAAGCACACAACTCGGAGTCACCGATTCCATCACAGGAAAACCAACTTGCCACTTATTCCTGATTTCTGTTTGCTCCAGCTCCACTCAATGATTCTTGTCCTCTACCATCATCATATTAGACATGCTGCTTTGCTCTGTGACTCGAGGACCAACCCATTTGTATCACATGTCCAGAAGAGCCCTTCTTGGAAATTGATGTCAAAGGGGGAGAGAGAGATCACATCAAAGCTTAATCCTTCCTATAGGGGGAGAAAGAGAGAATACTCAGGGGGAGAGAGTTTCTCAACTAGGAGAAAGTAATATCATCAAAGACCCCAGATGCTTGGTGTTCAAGAGGAGAGATGTCACATGTCTTTAAGAGGGGAAAGCAATGTTTGGTTGCTTGCTTTAGCTCAAGCTCTGTTGTTTCCTTTTTGTTGCTCTGATTTTTGTTCCCTATCTTCTCCCAATATCCCATGCAGATTCAGGGGGAGCAAGACATCTAAGGGAAGGAAATCTCTGATTTTATTGCATATCTTTACCTTTGGGGACATATCTATATCCAATGTGGTACTTAGTACTCACTCTACATGTCATCCCAGTCTTGGTTCTCTTGTGGTTTCTCTTGCTTGCTCTGGTCAGTAGGTGTATCTGTGTTATTTAACCTTGTTTGCGCAGGTTCATCCCATCCTAAGCCAACTCAAGACCACAAGGTAAGTATATGCATCACAGTCATGTGAATGAGAAGCTCTTGCTGATGTACATACTATTTGCAAGAAGGACTCATGAGCATGAAGGTACATTTCTCACATTCACATCATTTGCTCTGATGCATATAGCCAAGATACATGTAACACATTGCTTACTCTGTCATGTTTACGCATTCACATGCTCCTATATTCAATATTCACATGATTGCATACATGTAGGGGGAGCCTATGCATGTTACATGTTTTTCCAAAGCTTTACTTGCTATTCTCTATATCTTTATCTAAAGCTTTGATGTATGTTGTCATCAATTACCAAAAAGGGGGAGATTGAAAGCACAAGTGCTCCCTGGGTGGTTTTGGCAATTAATGTCAGCATATCTCTTGTTGGACTAACACTTTTACCTAGTATGTTTCAGATAAGTTCAACAATGGAGTGGCATGGACTAGAGGATGTGGAACCCCTTCAAGATGCTAAGGACAAAGGATTGGCTCAAGCTTCAAGATCAAGAATCTACATTTTCTATTTTAGTGATCCAAGATCACATTGAGTCTATAGGAAAAGCCAATACTATCAAGAGGGGATGAGGTGTTGCTTAATGGCTTGCTTGCTCAAAGTGCTTAGTGATATGCTCCAAAACCCTCAACTACCTTCCCACATCCATATATGACCTAAACCAAAAGTCAAACTCGGCCCCACCAATTCTATCTATCTGGCGCCACCGAGTTTCAGATGTCATAGCCACTGCCACAAACCCTAGCAAACCGGTTTCACCGATAGGGATCTCGGTCTCACCGAGATGGGATTGTAATCTCTCTGTGTATGTCCATTACCAAAATCGCTCTCACCGAGTTTGAGCAATCGGTACTACCGAGATTACAATGCAAACCCCCTGGTTTGCTTATTACCAAAATCGGTCCCACCGAGTTTATGTAATCGGTCACACCGAGTTTGCCTGACCAACTCTCTGGTTAGCTTATTACCAAAATCGGTCCCACCGAGTTTGTGTAATCGGTCACACCGAGATTACGTTATGCCCTAACCCTAACCATATCGGTCCTACCGAGTTGCATCTCAGTCCCATCGAAAATCCTAACGGTCACTAGGTTTGCTGAATCGGTCCGACCAAGTTTAACCATTCGGTCCCACCGAGTTTGGCAAATTGTGTGTATCGGTTAGATTTTGTGTGGGTGCTATATATACCCCTCCACCCACTCTTCATTCGTGGAGAGAGCCATCAGAACATACCTACACTTCCAATACACATTTTCTGAGAGAGAACCACCTATACTTGTGTTGAGGTCAAGATATTCCATTCCAACCATATGAATCTTGATCTCTAGCCTTCCCCAAGTTGCTTTCCACTCAAATCTTCTTTCCACCAAATCCAAATCCTGTGAGAGAGAGTTGAGTGTTGGGGAGACTATCATTTGAAGCACAAGAGCAAGGAGTTCATCATCAACACACCATTTGTTACTTCTTGGAGAGTGGTGTCTCCTAGATTGGCTAGGTGTCACTTGGGAGCCTCCAACAAGATTGTGGAGTTGAACCAAGGAGTTTGTAAGGGCAAGGAGATTGCCTACTTCGTGAAGATCTACCGCTAGTGAGGCAAGTCCTTTGTGGGAGACGGCCGTGATGGAATAGACAAGGTTGCTTCTTCGTGGACCCTTCGTGGGTGGAGCCCTCCGTGGACTCGCGCAACCGTTACCCTCCGTGGGTTGAAGTCTCCATCAACGTGGATGTACGATAGCCCCACCTATTGGAACCACGACAAAAACATCTGTGTCTCCAATTGCGTTTGAATACTCCAAACCCTTCTCTTTACATTCTTGCAAGTTGCATGCTTTACTTTCCGCTGCTCATATACTCATTGCATGCTTGCTTGATATGTATTGTGTTTGGTAAACTTGTGCTTAAACTCCACTTAAACTTAAGAATATTAAAAACTGCAACTTTTGGCACTTAGTGTTTAATCACCCCCCCTCTAGACACCTCTTCTCGATCCTTTCAAACCGCCCCCCGGACGCCGCAATAAATCCACGCACTTGAGCCAAGGGCGCGCGGCGGTGGGCCCCAGCCCGTCGCCCGGTCCCGTCACGTGCGTGGCCTGTCAGGCCCCTCCGACTTCCGAGGACCACGTGGCGACTGCGCGAAGCCCAAGCGAGTGCCCCAAGATTCAGAGAACTTCTTGGTCCCCGCCACGGCCGGGATGCTGCGATCCGGTTTTCGAGAAACCCAGCACACAATGGGTGTTGCCGGACCCGGCGCTCGCAGAATCTACCTTGCTAAAGGGGAAACTGCGAAGGCCCACTCTTCCAAAGACGGCGGACCTTCACAGCTTCATGGACTACTGTCGGGGGGATGGACCCCGGGCAGGCAACGGAACCTGGATCTTCTTCAAAAACAACAGGGTCAGCACTGCCCCTCAATACCGGCAAGCGCTTGGCCAGGTCGCTCGACCCGGCCAAGCCCCGCAAGCTGGCCAGACTAGCCGACCCGGCAAGACACGTCGACTCGGCCTCAACAACTAGCGCAAGACAGCCGAACCCGGCACGACCAAAGCTTCCTCAACAAGACAGCACCGCCCGTGGCATGCTACGCAATCCAGCCGCGGGTCAGCACCCGTCCCATCCAGGCCGTGCGATGGGACAAGGCTTCAATCAATGATGACCGAGGCGACAGTGCCCCGCCCATGCCTCTGGTCAGCGGGTACGTAGCAATAGTGCTCCTCACCTACCCGCTGACCAAGGCCGGTGTGGCTACAGTGCCCCTGCCCCTGCCGCTGACAACAGCAAGCAGCGAGTTGATGGAGAGCACTATACACGACTCGACTCGGCCACACCCTGACAATTGACAAGATGACGCACAGTCCCCCTAGGCACGTGGGAACCGCACCTAGGGGAACCCGGCAAACCACAAGCCCTCAGCGGGACCCAGCCCGGGTCCCCGGACGCCGACACTATGGACCCACCAACTTGTAACATTACCATTGTACCCCTGGGGGGTTGACCTATAAAACCCCCCAGGAGCCCTCATGCAGGGAGCGGGAGGAGAGAGATAGACACACCAGAGAACTCATTCCATCACACTCACCAAGTTAGTAACACCCAAGGAGAGGAAACTGCCTAAGTCTTGGCCAGTTTCCTTCCTCCTCCATACAGCTCTAGGAGCGACATTGTACTATCGATCATCCAAGAACACTCGGCAGGACTAGGGGTATTATCTCTCTGGAGAGCCCCAAACCTGGGTATGTTCGGCGTCCCGCGCCCGCTCGTGCCAACCTCGCCTCTGGAGCCCACCAGCGGCCTCGAGCCTCCTCCTCTCTTTAGCCATCCCATGGCATCTGTCGTTCGCCCACCACGACAGCAATAGTAACAGTAACAGTGATAACAATAATTTTGTAGCAAGTGTAAGAGTGATGATAGCAGTAGTAACTTAGTACAAACAATATGGAAAAGTTCGTAGGCATTGGATTGGTGACTTGTTGGATGATATTCATCATGTGACAGTTATAACCTAGGGCGACATGGCACTAGCTCCAGTTCATCGATATAATGTAGGCATGTATTCCGTAAATAGTCATACGTGCTTTATTAAAAGAACTTGCATGACATCTTTTGTCCTACCCTCTCGTGGTAGCGGGTCCATATTGGAAACATAGGGATATTAAGCCCTCCTTTTAATAGAGAAGCGGAACAAAGCATTAACACATAATGAATACATGAACTCCTCAAACTACAGTCATCACCGGGAGTGGGCCCGATTGTTGTCACTCTGGGGTTGCCGGATCATAACACGTAGTAGGTGACTATAACTTGCAAGATCGGATCTAGAACATGGATATAATGATGATAACATAAACAGTTCAAATCTAAAATCATGGCACCCGAGCCCAAAGTGACAAGCATTAAGCATGGCAAAGTCATAGTAACATCAATCTAAGAACATAGTGGATACTAGGGATCAAGCCCTAACAAAACTAACTCGATTACATGATGAATCTCATCCAACTCCTCACCGACCAGCAAGCCTATGAAGGAATTAGTCACTCCCGGTGGGGAGCATCATGGAATTGGCGATGGAGAAGGGTTGGTGATGACGAAGAACGAAGATCCCCCTCTCTGAAGCCCCAAACGGACTCCAGATCTGCCCTCTCGAGGAAGAACAGGGCTTGGCGGCGGCTCCGTCTCATGGATCGTGATAATTCTTTCTCCTTGATTTTTTCTCCAAACATAGGAATTTATAGAGTTGGTTTCAGGGTCAGCGGGGCCATCAGGTGGGGATAACCCACCTGGGCGCGCCAGGAGAGGGGGTGCGCCCTGGTGGGTTGTGCCCACCCAGGGCCCCTCTCCGGTAGGTCTTGGCTCCATAAATTCTTATATATTATATAAAAATTCCTTGCAAAGTTTCGTTCCATCCCGAGAACTTTCATTTCTGCACAAAAACAACACCATGGTAGTTCTGCTGAAAACATCGTCAGTCTGGGGTTAGCTTTCATTCAAATCATGCAAATTAGAGTCCAAAACAAGAGGAAAAGCGTTAGGAAAAGTAGATACGTTGGGGACGTATCAACTCCGCCAAGCTTAAACCTTTGCTTGTCCTCAAGTAATTCATTTGATAAACTGAAAGTGAAAAAGAAGAACTTCTATGAACTCTTTTGCTCTTGTTTTCATAAATAATCTTAAACAGCACCCAGGTTTTCAGCCAACATTATAACTAACCATGTCGACAATAACTCTTAAAGATTATAATGATTCATATCAATGACATAATGAGCTATCGAGCAATAATAAGATATCTCAAACAACAACACGTTGTCAAAACAACAATGATATAATATGACAATAGTGGTATCTCGCTAGCCCTTTCTGAGACCGCAAAACATAAATGCAGAGCACCTCCAAAGTTCAAGCAGCGACTAAACATTGTAATTCATGGTAGAAAAGATCCAGTCATGATGCACCCAACATTAGCTATACACAATGCATAAATCATGACAACTGTGCTCTACTCAGTTTCCGGCACTTGCTTTAGAAGGTGATGACACAACATAAAAGTAAATAGATAGTCCCTTCGCAGAGGGAAGCAGTGATTTGCAGAGGTGCCAGAGCTCAATTTTTAAAACAAAGATAAATGATACTTTGAGACATGCACCCTTCTCATTTACTTCACGACCATCAATTATCAATATCTCCCATGCTAAATAGGCTAGTGGCGATTCCCAAGCGATAAAAGTAAAGGTTTACTCCCCCTCCACCAACAATCACATTCCACGGCTTGTCCGAAACAACGGGTGCCGTCCAAACCAACAACATTCCCGGGGGAGTTTTGTTTAATTATTTGCATTTTTGAGTTCGGGACCGGGAATCCCTATTACCGCCCTTTTCTCGTGCGATGGCGAGTGAATAAACACTCCACCTGAGAATAACCCGCTTAGCATGGAAGATACCGTCCACCTCCTGTCATTCCATGAACAATCCAGGCACACAAAACAGATAATTTTTTAGAAGTTTTTAGAGGTGGCACATGCAAATTTACTTAGGACAACAAGGTAATACCGTATATAGGTAGGTATGGTCGACTCATCTGGAATAACTTTGGATTCATGGTTTTTGATGTACAAGCAGAATCCCCACTTAGTATAGGCGAAGGCTAGCAATTAGATTGAGAAGCGGCCAGCTAGCGAGCAACAACGATCATGACCATGCATTATGCATAAGTAACATTGGACACTAGCATGAGTAGGATATGATCACCATGAACATAAATATTATAGAGGCTATGTTGATTTTGATTCAACTACATGCATGAACATGTACCAAGTCAACCCACTTGAACATTCAGAGGAGGACACCATATCATTATACTACATCACAATCATTTAACGCTATGTTGATATCCAAGATAAATTATTATCAACTCCCAGCTACTTATGCATGACATGAGAAACTATAATCTCTAATTGTCATTGCAAACATGTTTAATCATAATGGGTTGAATCATGGATGCTAGGTT
Source organism: Triticum aestivum (assembly GCF_018294505.1). Taxonomy (NCBI): domain Eukaryota; kingdom Viridiplantae; phylum Streptophyta; class Magnoliopsida; order Poales; family Poaceae; genus Triticum; species Triticum aestivum. Next base: position 570,146,428 of record NC_057800.1, read on the forward strand.
AAACATATTTACATAGAAATAACAAGTTGAGTTCATACCAGTTTCTCTCTGCCACAACTAGTTCATCGAATGTCGGCATTATTGCCTGTCACTTACATGACTGAATGATGTGAAAATAATAATAGTGCAAGAGTGCCATGGACTAAGATGGAATCTGCAAAAACATTTTATTCAACAAGAGAAGACAAGGTAAAAATGTGCTCTTTATTAGTTCAACAATTATTCAATTGAGATCCACTCAACATTTTCATCGTGGTCTTCTCCTCGGTACAACTTGAATAAAAAGAAAATAAATTCAGAGAAACACACTGAAATATTTTTGGAGTTTTTGGTTTTCTTGAACAAGCACATAAGGGAAAAACAAAAACGAGAAAAACTATTTATACGGGAAAGCTTCCAACAAGTAAAAGAAGAACAAGGAAATATTTTTGGGTTTTCTTTTTAATGTTACTACTAAGCATGAATAGAAAGTAAACTAGCTACAACTAATTTTTTTGGTTTTTCTAAGGTTTATCAAACACACAAGAATAAACCAAGAAAATAAATCTAAGCATGGATGTGTTGGGGAACGCAGTATTTCAAAAAAATTTCCTACGTTCACGCAAGATCTATCTAGGAGATGCATAGCAACGAGAGGGGAGAGTGTGTCTACGTACCCTCGTAGACCGAAAGCGAAAGCGTTAAGAAACATGGTTGATGTAGTCGAACGTCTTCGCGATTCAACCGATCAAGTACCGAATGCAACACACCTCCGTGATCTGCACACGTTCAGCTCGGTGGACATCCCTCATACTCTTGATCCAGTTGAGGCCGAGGGAGAGTTTCATCAGCATGATGGCGTGTTGATAGTGATGACGAAGTTACCACCGCAGGGCTTTCCCTAAGCACTACGACGATATGACCGAGGTGTGTATCTATGGAGGGGGCACCACACACGGCTAAAAAAATTGTCAACTTGTGTGTCTATAGGGTGCCCCCTCCCCCGTATATAAAGGAGGGGATGAGGGGGCCGGCCGACCCTCATGGTGCGCCCCCAAGGGGGGATTCCTACTCCTACTAGGAGTACATTTCCCCCCTTCCCTAGTCCAAATAGGAGGGGAGGAAGGGGAAGAGGAGAAGAAGGAAAGGGGGGCCGGCCTCCCTCCCAATTCGGATTGGGCTTGGGAGGGGCGGGTGCGCCCCCACCTCTTGGCCGCCTCCTCTCTCTTTCACTAAAGCCCATGTAGGCCCATTAAGCCCCCGGAGGGTTCCAATAACCCCCCGGTACTCCGGTATATGAACTCATCCAAAACCATTCCGGTGTCCAAACATAACCTTCCAATATATCAATCTTCATATCCCGACAATTTCAAGACTCCTCATCATGTCCGTGATCACATCCAGGATTCCGAACTACCTTCGGTACATCAAAACACATACACTCATAATACCGATCGTCATCGAACGTTAAGCGTGCGGACCCTACGGGTTCGAGAACTATGTAGACATGACCAAGACTCATCTCTGGTCAATAACCAATAGCAGAACGTGGATGCTCATATTGATTCCTACATATTCTACGAAGATCTTTATCGGTCAAACCGCATAACAACATACGTTGTTCCCTTTGTCATCGGTATGTTACTTGCCCGAGATTCGATCATCGGTATCATCATACCTAGTTCAATCTCGTTATTGGCAAGTCTCTTTACTCATTCCATAATGTAACATCCCATAACTAACTCATTAGTCACATTGCTTGCAAGGCTTATAATGATGTGCATTACCAAGAGGGCCCAGAGATACCTCTCGCACAATCGAAGTGACAAATCCTAATCTTGATCTATGCCAACTCAACAAACACCATCGGAGACACCTGTAGAGCATCTTTATAATCACCTAGTTACGTTGTGACGTTTGATAGCACACTAAGTGTTCCTCCGGTATTCGGGAGTTGCATAATCTCATGGTCGTAGGAACATGTATAAGTTATGGAGAAAGCAATAGTATTAAACTAATCGATCATAATGCTAAGCTAACGGATGGATCAAGTCAATCACATCATTCTCTAATGATGTGATCCCGTTCATCAAATGACAACTCATGTCTATGGCTAGGAAACTTAACCATCTTTGATTAAGGAGCTAGTCAAGTAGAGGCATACTAGTGACACTCTGTTTGTCTATGTATTCACACATGTACTAAGTTGCTGGTTAATACAATTCTAGCATGAATAATAAACATTTATCATGATATAAAGAAATATAAATAACAACTTTATTATTGCCTCTAGGGCATATTTCCTCCAGTCTCCCACTTGCACTAGAGTCAATAATCTAGATTACATTGTAATGATTCTAACACCCATGGAGTCTTGGTGCTGATCATGTTTTGCTCGTGAGAGAGGCTTAGTCAACGGGTCTGCAACATTCAGATCCGTATGTATCTTGCAAATTTCTATGTCTCCCTCATTGACTTGATCGTGGATGGAATTGAAGCGTCTCTTGATGTGTTTGGTTCTCTTGTGAAATCTGGATTCCTTTGCCAAGGCAATTGCACCAGTATTGTCACAAAAGATTTTCATTGGACCCGATGCACTAGGTATGACACCTAGATCAGATATGAACTTCTTCATCCAGACTCCTTCATTTGCTACTTCTGAAGCAGCTATGTATTACGCTTCACACGTAGATCCCGCCACGACGCTTTGCTTAGAAATGCACCAACTTACAGCTCCACCATTCAATAAAAACACGCATTCGATTTGTGACTTAGAGTCATCCGGATCAGTGTCAAATCTTGCATCAACGTAACCGTTTACGACGAGCTCTTTATCACCTCCATAAACGAGAAACACATCCTTAGTCCTTTTCAGGTATTTTAGGATATTCTTGACTATTGTCCAGTGATCCACTCTTAGATTACTTTGGTACCTCCCTGCTAAACTAATAGCAAGGCACACATCAGGTCTGGTACACAACATTGCATACATGATAGAACATATGGCTGAAGCATAGGGAATGACTTTCATTTTCTCTCTATCTTCTGCAGTGGTCGGGCATTGAGTCCGACTCAACTTCACACCTTATAACACAGTCAAGAACCCTTTCTTTGCTTGATCCATTTTGAACTTCTTCAAAACTTTATCAAGGTATGTGATTTGTGAAAGTCCAATTAAGCGTCTTGATCTATCTCTATAGATCTTGATGCCCAATATATAAGCAGCTTCACCGAGGTCTTTCATTGAAAAATTCTTATTTGAGTATCCTTTTATGCTATTCAGAAATTCAGTATCATTTCCAATCAACAATATGTCATCCACATATAATATCAGAAATGCTACAGAGCTCCCACTCACTTTCTTGTAAATACAGGCTTCTCCAAAAGTCTGTATAAAACCATATGCTTTGATCACACTATCAAAGCGTATATTCCAACTCCAGAGGCTTGCACCAGTCTATAAATGGATCAGTGGAGCTTGCATACTTTGTTAGCCCCTTTTGGATTGACAAAACCTTCTAGTTGCATCATATACAACTCTTCTTTAAGATATCCATTAAGGAATGCCGTTTTGACATCCATTTACCAAATTTCATCATCATAAAATGCAACAATTGCTAACATGATTCGGACGGACTTAAGAATCGCTACGGGTGAGAAGGTCTCATCGTAGTCAATTCCTTGAACTTGTTGAAAACCTTTCACAACAAGTCGAGCTTTATAGACAGTAATATTACCGTCAACGTCAGTCTTCTTCTTGAAGATCCATTTATTCTCTATGGCTTGCCGATCATCGGGCAAGTCAACCAAAGTCCACACTTTGTTCTCATACATGGATCCCATCTCTGATTTCATGGCCTCAAGCCATTTTGCGGAAACTGGGCTCATCATCGCTTCCTCATAGTTCACAGGTTCGTCATGGTTAAGTAACATGACTTCCAGAACAGGATTACCGTACCACTCTAGTGCGGATCTTACTCTGGTTGACCTACGAGGTTCGGTAGTAACTTGATCAGAAGTTTCATGATCATCATCATTAGCTTCCTCACTAATTGGTGTAGGATTCACTGGAACTGATTTCTGTGCTGAACTACTTTCCAATAAGGGAGCAGGTACAATTACCTCATCTAGTTCTACTTTCCTCCCACTCACTTCTTTCGAGAGAAACTCCTTCTCTTGAAAGGATCCATTCTTAGCAATGAATATCTTGCCTTCGTATCTGTGATAGAAGGTGTGCCCAACAGTCTCCTTTGGGTATCCTATGAAGACACATTTCTCCGATTTGGATTCGGGCTTATCAGGTTGAAGCTTTTTCACATAAGCATCGCAACCCCAAACTTTAAGAAACGACAACTTGGGTTTCTTGCCAAGCCACAGTTCATATGGTGTTGTCTTAATGGATTTCAATGGTGCCCTATTTAACATGAATGTAGCCGTCTCTAAAGCATAACCCCAAAACAATAGCGGTAAATCAGTAAGAGACATCATATATAGATCGCACCATATCTAATAAAGTGCGGTTACGACGTTCGGACACACCATTATGCTGTGGTGTTCCAGGTGGCATGAGTTGCGAAACTATTCCACATTGTTTCAAATGAAGACCAAACTCATAACTCAAATATTCTCCTCCATGATCAGATCATAGAAACTTTATTTTCTTGTCACGATGATTTTCCACTTCACTCTGAAATTCTTTGAACTTTTCAAATGTTTCAGACTTATGTTTTATTAAGTAGATATACCCATATCTGATCAAATCATCTGTGAAGGTCAGAAAATAACGATACCCGCCACGAGCATCAACACTCATCGGACCGCATACATTAGTATGTATTATTTCCAATAAGTCTGTTGCTCGTTCCATTGTTCTGGAGAACGGAGTTTTAGTCATCTTTCCCATGAGGCATGGTTCGCAAGCATCAAGTGATTCATAATCAAGTGATTCCAAAAGCCCATCAACATGGAGTTTCTTCATGCGCTTTATACCAATATGACCTAAACGGCAGTGCCACAAATAAGTTGCACTATCATTATTAAACTTATATCTTTTGGCTTCAATACTATGAATATGTGTATCACTACTATCGGGATTTAGTAAAAATAGACCACTCATCAAGGGTGCATGACCATAAAAGATATTACTCATATAAATAGAACAACCATTATTCTCTGATTTAAATGAATAACTGTCTCGCATCAAACAAGATCCAAATATAATGTTCATGCTTAACGCTAGCACCAAATAACAATTATTAAGGTCTAAAACTAATCCCGAAGGTAGATGTAGAGGTAGTGTGCCAACGGCGATCACATCAACTTTGGAACCATTTCCCACGCACATCGTCACCTCGTCCTTAGCCAATCTTCGCTTAATCCGTAGCCCCTGTTTCGAGTTGCAAATATTAGCAACAAAACCAATATCAAATACCCAGGCGCTACTGCGAGCATTATTAAGGTACACATCAATAACTGTATATGAAATATACCTTTCACTTTGCCATCCTTCTTATCCACCAAATACTTGGGGCAGTTCCGCTTCCAGTGACCAGTCCCTTTGCAGTAGAAGCACTCAGTCTCAGGCTTAGGTCCAGACTTGGGATTCTTCACTTGTGCAGCAACTTGCTTGCCGTTCTTCTTGAAGTTCCCCTTCTTCTCTTTGCCCTTCTTCTTGAAACTGGTGGTCTTGTTGACTATCAACACTTGATGCTCCTTCTTGATTTCTACCTCCGCAACCTTTAGCATCACGAAGAGCTCGGGAATTGTCTTATCCATCCCTTGCATATTATAGTTCATCACGAAGCTTTTGTAGCTTGGTGGCAGTGATTGAAGAACTCTGTCAATGACACTATCAACCGAAAGATTAACTCCCAACTGAGTCAAGTGATTGTGGTACCCAGACATTCTGAGTATGTGTTCACTGACAGAACTATTCTCCTCCATTTTGCAGCCGTAGAACTTATTGGAGACTTCATATCTCTCAATCCGTGCATTGACTTCAACTCCTGGAACATCTCATATGCTCCATGATGTTCAAAATGTCATTGAAGTCCCGGTTCTAAGCCATAAAGCATGGCACACTGAACTATCGAGTAGTCATCAGCTTTGCTCTGCCAGGTGTTCATAACATTTGGAGTTGCTCCTGCAGCGCGTTTGGCACCTAGCGGTGCTTCTAGGACGTAATTCTTCTGTGCAACAATGAGGATAATTCTCAAGTTACGGACCCAGTTCGTGTAGTTGCTACCATCATCTTTCAACTTAGCTTTCTCTAGGAACGTATTAAAATTCAACGGAACAACAGCACAAGCCATTTATCTACAACAACATAGACATGCAAAATACTATCAGGTACTAAGTTCATGATAAATTAAAGTTCAACTAGTCGTGAACCCGTGCATTCGCACGGGCGAAAGATATCATAATCTTTTGCACAGTTTGCATACAATATATGAGGAGGAGAATGAAGACTTTGATTTAGGTAAACTTTCATGTTTCAAACATTGATATAATAATGGAATAATGGATGAACACCAAATTAAGCAAGAAAAAACAGAATATGCTACATCATTTAATAATATACACATAAAAACATAAATCAGACAAATTTTGCCGACCTTGGATGAATCATTGGTAGATTATTCATTGAAGACCTTGGAGAATATAAGCCGGCCAAATTTTGTCTCTATAATTTATAATTATGTTGTTATAAATCAATAATAAATTTGTAAATATTGAATCGACTTAGGATTCTTGCTTGTATAATTTATGCCACTATACATGCTGGCAAGAAACCTATAAATATTATAAAGTTGTACCAGCTAAAATAAGTAAAGTGCCGCGTATGTAGAAAGATAAATCACTCTTACTTTCTTCTTGGACTTATTATATCTTGAACTACCATTGTATGAACAAAAAACAGATTTTTTTTGGTTGTATTAATTATTAACAACTTGAAGGAACACGGAAGATTCATAATTGAATGGTCAATGTATGTATCAAATCTATAATTTAATATTATAGGAGTAAGTCATAATTGATTACCAACTTGTGCTGCATGTAAAAATTACCTTTTCTTCAATGGTTTTCCCTAACTGCTGCTGAACATGTACCCTGTACAAATACCTTAAAACTTTTGCTATCTCATTATTAGGTACAACTTTAGTTTTTGCAGCAAGTATTTTTTTAGAAGAAGCTAGAAATTAAAATCTTCATACATATTCTAACATAGAAGATGATTTAGGAAGTTTGATGTCGTACTTCTCTTGTGCAATGATTGCAAATCATACTTAGGTAGATTGCACGGATGAAATTCATTTCATTAGATTAATCTGGCATGAAAAAAAATTAGAATATTTTTTAATTTCTTGTATTTGCATGTTCACACAAAAAGTAGTTATCAACGTTACATATTAGAAAAAAATGTTAGAAAATTCTAAAAATATTGGGACTCATATATTTCTACTTCAATCAGCAATCTTGGTTTTTTTCCTTTTTCTGGTGGATAAGGAGAATCTTACTAAGTGCATATCATGTGTTGATTTATAGCTGCCTTATAGTAGAGACGATGATCCAGAGAGCTGGCCAAGTGCAGGTTGCAGAATCTTAAGAAGGGTCTCCTCGCTCTAGCATCACTGTGACAAATTTGTACCTGATGATACTTGAGTTATTGTACACACTCCTTTTACGGGAAATACATATAGATATAAATGGTAGTTATAAAATCCAAGATGACTACATACCTCAACATGCGTGTATATATATCTATATGCATGCATGTCATAGTTAATGGAGTTGATGTAGATAGCACCTTTTTCATAGAGAAGAATTAGATGACACCTGTGAGTGAGGCGCTGAGATGATTTCAAAGTGGTAATTCTTTTTACGATATGCTAAGAGTCCTTTACTCTACTGGAATAATGGAGCATCTCAATTTGCCTGTTGGAGTGGACTGAGCAAGTTCTTGCACTCGCCGGCCTTGCAATGCGGTTTGTAGAATGACGCTCACATCAGCATCACTTGGAATATGCCACCGTGTGAATGTCCTTGTAGAACGCACACATAATTAAGCATCATCTTGAACATGGCCTCGTCGCCAAGATGCGGTGGCCGGAGGTCAGACTCCTTTTCTAATAAAAATCTTGAACATGGCCTTGTGCGTATTTTGAATTTCCTATACCATGTGGCCTCGACAACCATGACATAATGGTACTGCCTCATGATGCCTAAGCATCTAGAAAACAATTCATGGACGTGCTTTAAAGGGGGTAATCAGAATAACCAAGGACTGCAAAATTCCAAACCTGTGAGTCAAACTCAGTTAAGAAAATAATCAAAGATTTTGACACAAACATATACTACAACGTCATATTGGTTCCTCGAGGAAGCCTTTAAACATAATGTTTTCTTACACATCGGCGCACAATTTTAAGCATGCTCCTTTACGATTTTCTTTGTAGGCTATAATATGTTTGTTCAAAAATAGCAAATGATACAATCCATGATATCCAGAGAAAAATACCTGCTTGCTTTAATCTTAATGTAATTGTTGCCAAATGGAAAATAGGCTAAGCAGTAATCTTTTGTTACTAAAAACTACAACGCTAGCTTCAGATTTCTGTCGTAATTTGCAAATGACCATAAATCAGAATTGAAAAAATGTACCATTGGTAAGCTTCCTACGAACACTACTACTTTAGCCATTGGTTTAAATTGAGATTTGGGACTGTCTAATCACAGTTTTACATGTATCTTTACAGGGTGAGACATACAGTCTCTAGATCACTACTTAGCATGAATCTCTCCAACTCATCTATCTGTTCTACTACTGAATAATTACGGTTTACCTTTGCAATGTGGAATCACACTTCTATGGGCCCTCACCTATTTTCGACAAAGGACATGAATTCTCCTTCCTGCCCTATATTTGTCTCTCCTCCCATTAGCTCCTACATGCCTCAATCTCTTTCAGTTTGTTGTGCTTCCTTCTCTCCTCCAATTAGATTCTCCTTTGAGCAATATGTGCTGTTTGTTTTCTTGAGTTGCTCCTGGTCGTTTCCTTCTCTGTAATTCTGGTCTCCCTCTTTCTCTGATTGGTGGCCAGGAAATCTCCATGCATCGGCAGCAAGCAGATCACAATCAGCTTCTAAACACATGGGTCGTTTCCTTCTCTCTACTTCATATCTCTTTCTCTGATTGGTGGCTTGAAGATCTCCATGCATATGCAGCAAGCAGGGCACAATCTGCCTGAAAACATAGGGAGCAGTGTGTACATGCAATGTCTACAGCTGCAACGGCAACACCATCCTTTCAGAACTGGAGCTCGCAATGTTGATGAGGAACGGCGCAGCGGTGACCTGCTGTAGGTTTCAACGGCGGTGAGCAATGAATCCACGTGTTCGATGAGTGGCCATATCATCAGAAGTTGGTGTCTTATACACGCAACAGGATGTCCGGATGCAGCGGTTACACCATCGTTCGATTAGCGGAGCTCACAGCGGTAGAACTTGGCATCGGCGATCATCTACTCTTCAATCTAAATTTTCTCAGGCAAAGAGCAAGAGATGCAAAGAAAGAGGCCGATGGCACCAGAAGGCCGAGGCCAAGCCAGCCCTAACCTATATGCCCTGGTGCAATACAAATCGATCGGGAGAAGTGATCTGTCGCCTAATCTAACTCGGGGCTAGTAGAGAATAGAGGAAGAAGGAGATGCCAGCCACGAAGGTAAACCATGGAGGTTATGCCCAATGCGTTGGGATTTGTTTTTAAGAGAGTCCATGCACTCTACGGTTTGTAGGTCAATGTAAAGCACAGAGATTATGCCCAATGCATTGGGATTTGTTTTTAGGAGAGTCCATGCACTGTACGGTTTGCATGTCATAATTCTAGGGAAATATTGTAACGTGTAGATGGGGCTCATTTGTTTTTTTTTTCCATGGAACTTTTGTAACATGTAGATGGGTTAACCGAGAGAAAGAAAGAGTCGTGACAGATTGGGAGAGAGGTAGAGCACATCTGTTTTTTTTCTTGCCTAAAAAATCTGTTTTTTTTCTAGGGAATTTTTGTAACGTAAGAGTTTCTAGGATTGATCTCAACCATAATAACTCGGCCCCACCAGATTAACGGCTCCTAATTACTGATTAACGTGGGAATTTCTAGGGAGTGCCTAATTAGTATAGGTATAGATTAATCATATTAATTAAGAACTCCCACTTAGATAGACATCCCTCTAATCATCTAAGTGATCACGTGATCCATATCAACTAAACCATGTCCGTTCATCACGTGAGATGGAGTAGTTTTCAATGGTGACATCACTATGTTGATCATATCTACTATATAATTCACGCTTGAAATTTCGGTCTTAGTGTTCCGAGGCCATATCTGCATATGCTAGGCTCGTCAAGTTTAGCCCAAGTATTCTGCTTGTGCAAAACTGGCTTGCACCCGTTGTATGTGAATGTAGAGCTTATCACACATGATCATCACGTGATGTCTTGGCACAACGAACTGTAGCAATGGTGCATACTCAGGGAGAAAACTTATACCTTGAAATTTAGTGAGAGATCATCTTATAATGCTACCGCCATACTAAGGAAAATAAGATGCATAATGGATAAACATCACATGCAATCAATATAAGTGATATGATATGGCCATCATCATCTTGTGCCTTGGATCTCCATCTCCAAAGCACGCTCATGATCACCATCGTCACCGGCTTGACACCTTGATCTCCATCGTAGCATCGTTGTCGTCTCGCCAACTATTGCTTCTACGACTATCGCTACCACTTAGAGATAAAGTAAAGCAATTACATGGTGATTGCATTCCATACAATAAAGCGACAACCATATGGCTCCTGCCAGTTGCCGATAACTGTGTTACAAAACATGACCATCTCATACAACAATTTATATAATCATGTCTTGACCATATCACATCACAACATGCCCTGCAAAAACAAGTTAGACGTCCTCTACTTTGTTGTTGCAAGTTTTACGTGGCTCCTACGGGCTTAGCAAGAACCGTTCTTACCTACGCATCAAAAACCACAACATGGTATAGTGATTGCTTTTTAATCTTCAGAAAGAACCCTGTTCATTGAATCCGATTCAAATAAAGTTGGAGAAACTGACACCCGCCAGCCACCTGTGTGCAAAGAACGTCGGTAGAACCAGTCTCATGAACGTGGTCATGTAATGTCGGTCCGGGCTGCTTCATCCAACAATACCGCCGAATCAAGAAACAACTAGTGACGGCAAGTAATATGTATATACCCACGTCCACAACTCCTTTGTGTTCTACTTGTGCATATAACATTTACACATAGACCTGGCTCGGATGCCACTGTTGGGGAACGCAGTATTTCAAAAAAAAATCCTACGATCATGTAAGATCTATCTAGGAGATGCATAGCAACAAGAGGGGAGAGTGTGTCTACGTACCCTCGTAGACCGAAAGCAGAAGCGTTAAGAAACGCGGTTGATGTAGTCGAACGTCTTCGCGATCCAACTAATCAAGTACCGAACGCACGTCACCTCCACGATCTACACACTTCAGCTCGGTGACGTCCCTCGTACTCTTGATCCAGTTGAGGCCAAGAGAGAGTTTCATCAGCATGGTGGTGTGTTGACGGTGATGATGAAGTTACAGGCGCAGGGCTTCGCCTAAGCACTACGACGATATGACCGAGGTGTGTACCTATGGAGGGGGCACCACACACGGCTAAAACAATTGTCAACTTGTGTGTCTATGGGGTGCCCCCTCCCCCGTATATAAAGGAGGGGAGGAGGGGGCCGGCCGACCCTCATGGTGCACCCCCAAGGGGGGATTCCTACTCCTACTAGGAGTAGGTTTCCCCCCTTTCCTAGTCCTCATAGGAGGGGGAAGGAAGGGGAAGAGGAGAAGAAGGAAAGGGCGGACGGCCCGCCTCCCAGTTCGGATTTGGCTTGGGGGGCGCGCCCCCACCTCTTGGCCGCCTCCTCTCTCTTCCACTAAAGCTCATGTAGGCCCATTAAGCCCCCGGGGGGTTCTGGTAACCCCCCGGTACTCAGGTATATGCCCGAACTCATCCGAAACCATTTCGGTGTCCAAACATAAGCTTCCAATATATAAATCTTCATGTCTCGACCATTTCGAGACTCCTCTTCATGTCCGTGATCACATCCGGGACTCCAAACTACTTCGGTACATCAAAACACATAAACTCATAATACCGATCGTCATCGAACGTTAAGCGTGTGGACCCTACGGGTTTGAGAACTATGTAGACATGACCGAGACTCATCTCCGGTCAATAACCAATAGCAGAACCTGGATGCTCATATTGATTCCTACATATTCTACGAAGATCTTTATCGGTCAAACCGCATAACAACATACGTTGTTCCCTTTGTCATCGGTATGTTACTTGCCTGAGACTCGATCGTCGGTATCATCATACCTAGTTCAATATCATTACCATCAAGTCTCTTTGCTTGTTCCGTAATGCAACATCCCGTAACTAACTCATTAGTCACATTGCTTGCAAGGCTTATAGTGATGTGCATTACCGAGAGGGCCCAGAGATACCTCTCCGACAATCGGAGTGACAAATCCTAATCTTGATCTATGCCAACTCAACAAACACCATCGGAGACACCTATAGAGCATCTTTATAATCACCCAGTTATGCTGTGATGCTTGATAGCACACTAAGTGTTCCTCCGGTATTCGGGAGTTGCATAATCTCATAGTCATACGAACATGTATAAGTTATGGAGAAAGCAACAGTATTAAACTAAACGATCATAGTGCTAAGCTAACGTATGGGTCAAGTCAATCACATCATTCTCTAATGATGTGATCATGGTCATCAAATGACAACTCATGTCTATGGCTAGGAAACTTAACCATCCTTGATTAACGAGCTAGTCAAGTAGAGGCATACTAGTGACACTCTGTTTGCCTATGTATTCACACATGTACTAAGTTTCCGGTTAATACAATTATAGCATGAATTATAAACATTTATCATGATATAAGGAAATATAAATAACAACTTTATTATTGCCTCTAGGGCATATTTCCTTCAAGATGATACAATGGAAAAGTGTGGACACCGACAAATGGAATAAATAGACATGAATGTAAAGCCGGTGGAAACACGTACTCCCCCAAGCTTAGGCTTTTGGCCTAACTTGGTAGTCGATCAGTAGCCTGGAGGGTAGTAGTCGGCGTGGTAGCTCACGAAGGCTCTTGGTGTGGATGCCTCGGCCCACCGTGCTGCCTCTACTGCTGCGTTGTGAGCACGGGCCTCGCTCTCAAGAACAAAATATCTTCCCATGCTATGATAATCAAAAAGAGCAGGCGCGGGCAAATATGTTTGCACAGGAGATGTTTGGTTAAACAAAAGACTATAAGTGAAGTTATCAACCTTTCCCTTGAGAATCTTATGGTCTTTCAAGGTGTTAAAGTCTAAATACTGCGTGGGTAGAATGGGATCAAAGGGCAAAGGTGAAACACCAAGCCCTCGAGCTAAACGTGTGGCATAAATTCCACCATAGAACCAGCCGCTGTTAGCGTTGTGTTGAAGTCTGCGTGCAACAATGGCTGCATGGTTATAATCCCTTTCCCCAGCGAGAGCAGTACGTATGAGGCTCAAGTCTGGAGAAACAAAGCGTGCTACAATCTTGCTTGCCTACTATGCATTTCCCGACAAATAATGCAAAATACTGAATTGCGGGAAAATGAATGCTCTTTATTCTACCTTGTGTCACTCCCCTCCGTTCACCATAGCAAAGGCTCGTCAAGAATGTTTCGAACTCAGCCTTTGGTGGTTCGTCAAACGAACCCAAAAAGGAAGCTTGTAGTGATAAGCAAAATTCTCTAGTGATATGGTAAATGGACTATCATAAAGCATAAACGACATCCTAGACTCACGTGGAAAATATTTAAATCCTTTGACAAATGATTCAGTGAGAAGTTGGTGATGTTCACACTTATCTAAAAGGTAGGGACCGAGACCAGCATTGTGAACATATTGATGAAATTCCTCCTTAATGCCCACATGCACCATATACTCATCGCAAGGCCATAAGCATGCTTTGGTGGCGGCATCTCGCATGGAACTTTCACTTGGTTCAACATAAGGCCGGCGAGCAGAACTGTCACTAGAAGATGCCCCCTAGGATCGTCTCCTCGAAGAACTCCTTCCAAATAGGTTCATCATGTCCGCGTACAATTTTCTGAAAATTTTGGAGTGACAAAAATTTGTTAACAAAACTTTGTAAGATTGATAGCAACTACTCATAGGGGTACATAGAAGCCATAGCAAGCATTCAGACTACTTAGAACACTAATAATTTAACATGCAAGCACATCTATAGCAGCAGCAAGAGTAACTAATTATTCAAAATATAAACCACTAAAGCAAAAAATAATTGGACAAATGGTGGAGTCACATACCAAGCAACAATCTCCCAAAATAGTTTCGGAAATGAAGCTTCGAGCAAAGAGATCGAAATTGGCGGGTTTGAGCTCAAGAACATGGGAGAGAGAGCAATGAAGAATTTTTTCTGGAGGTAAGTGATGATGTGGGGTGAAGAGGTAAGAGAGGGTACCCACGTGGGGACCACAACCCACCAGGGCGCGCTTGTGGGTGCTGGCATGCCTAGGTGGGTTGTGCCCACCTGGTGCACCTCCCTCTGATGTTTATTGCACCAAAAGTTCTCAAATATTCAGGAAAAAATCATGTAAAATTTTCATGGCATTCTGTGAACTTTTATTTTTGGGTCATTTTTTATTGCACGAGAAATTCAGAAAACAGATAAAACATGACATTTTATTTTATTTAACTAATAAAAACAGAGAACAAAAGGTAGGGACAGAAGGTAGTGCTTACTAAATTCATCAACTTCATACCGTTCAAAAATGATCCATTAATAAGGTTGACCAAGTCTTATTAACAACCACTTTCGATTAGCATGAAACCGAAGAACTTTCGTAAATCACTAAGTTACCTCAATGGGGATATGCATTTCCCCAATAATAAGTATTTCATATTTCTTTTTGACAGTAGGTAGATGTATTTGAAAACTTCCAATAGTGATTGTCAGAGATTTTTCAATAACATTAATACCATTCACTTGGAATTGTTTCTTCAAAATGTGCACCGTATGCTCATTGCCATTAATATGAAAAGTGGCATTGCTTTTATTGCAATCAATAACTGACCCTGCAGTGTTCAAGAAGGGTCTACCAAGGATAATCAACATGTTGTCGTCCTCGGGCATCTCAAGTATAACAAAGTCAGTCAAAATAGTAACATTAGCAACAACAACGGGCACATCCTCATAGATACCGATAGGTATGGCAGTTGATTTGTCAGCCATTTGCAAAGATATTTCAGTAGGAGTGAGTTTATTCAAGTCAAGTCTTTTATATAAAGAGAAAGGCATAACACTAACACCAGATCCTAAATCACACAAAGCAGTTTTCACACAATTATTTTTGATAGAGCAAGGTATAGTTGGTATTCCCGGATCTCCAAGTTTTTTAGGTACTCCATCTTTAAAAGTGTAATTAGCAAGCATAGTGGAGATTTTAGCTTTCGGTATTTTTCTCTTATTTGTTATGATGTCTTTCATATACATTGCATAAGGAGGCATTTTTAGGATATTAGTCAAGCGAGTACGCAAAAAGACTGGCCTCGGCATTTCAGCAAAGCGTCCAAATTCGTCATCATCATTATTTTTAGTTGACTTGGGTGGAAAAGGCATAGGTTTTTGAACCCACGGTTCTCTTTCTTTACCGTGTTTTCTAGCAACAAAGTCTCTTTTTGTCATATCTTTTATTTTTAGATTGTGGGTTATCAAGATCAACAGGTGGTTCCATCTCAACATCATTATCTGGTTCTTTATCGTTGGTTGGTTGAGAGTCTTCATGAACCTCATCATTAACTTTTTCCTTATCAGTAGGTGAGTGTTCATTGCCAGATTGAGTTTCAGCATCAGAGATAGAAATTTCATTATCATTATCAAGAGGTTTCTCTATTTCAGGTTCACTAGGAGTATGCAAAGTCCTATCATTTTTCTTTTTTTCTTTTTAGAAGGACTAGGTGCACTAGTGTTAGCTCTTTGTGAATCTTGTTCAATTCTTTTAGTGTGTCCCTCAGGATAAAGTGGTTCCTGAGTCATTTTACCTCCTCTAGTTGCAACTCTAACAGCAAAGTCATGCATATTATGATTCATTTCATCAAGTAATTCTCTTTGAGATTTAGCAACTTGTTCTAACTGAGTTTGAACCATAGAAGCATGTTTTCCAACACCTCTAACATCATTTGAGATTCTAAATAACAAGTCACTCAAGCGAGCAATCATATCAGAATTATATTTCAATTATTTCATAACATTTGCATTGAAGTGAGCTTGTTTTCTAATATAGTTTTCAAACTCATAAAGGCATTGAATAGGATGCATAATGTGAGGATTATCATTGTCATTAAACTTCATAAGAGAATTTACATCTAACACCTTAGGTAGTGGTGGTGTATTGAGCCCATGTATTTCTTCAATAGGAGGTAAATTTTTAACATCCTCAGCTTTAATACCTTTTCCTTCATAGATTTCTTTGCCTCTTGCATATCTCCAGGACTGAGATATAATATACCCCTCTTCTTCGGAGTGGGTTTAGGCAGTGGTTCAGGAATAGTCCAATCATCATATTTTTCAATATTTTATTAAATAATTCCTTAGCTTGCCCAACAGTTCGTTCCCTGAGAACACAACCAACACAACTATCTAGGAAGTCCCTAGAAGCATCGGTTAGTCCATTATAGAAGATATCAAGTATTTCATTTTTCTTAAGAGGATGATCATGCAAAGCATTAAGTAACTGGAAAAGCCTCCCCCAAGCTTGTGGGAGAGTCTCTTCTTTAGTTTGCACAAAGTTAAATATTTCTTGTAATGCAGCTTGTTTCTTATGAGCAGGCAAATATTTTCCAGAGAAGTAATAAATCATATCCTAGGGACTATGCACACAACCAGGAGCAAGAGTATTGTACCAAGCTTTAGCATCACCTTTTCATGAGAAAGGAAATAATTTGAGAATAAAGTAATGGCGACTTTTCTCATCATGAGTAAAAAGGGTGGCTATGTCATTCAACTTAGTAAGATGTGCCACAACTGTTTCCGTTTCATAACCACAGAAAGGATCAGATTCAACCAAAGTAATTAACTCTGGGTCGACAGAGAATTCATAATCCTTATCATCAATAAAGATAGGTGAAGTAGCAAACTTACGATCACATTTCATTCTAGCATTCAGAGATTTTTCCTTATACTTGCATAGTAATTTCTCTAGTTCATCTCCATCATTGCAAGCAAGAATATCTCTAGTTGTTTCTTCACTCATAACGTAACCTTCTGATACCTTACGCAATTCATATCTAGGAAGGCTAGTTCTAGCAGGTGTTTCAGGAGATTCAGTTTCAAGCTCATCATCAGATTCAACAACATCATGTTGTATTACTCTAGCAATTTGTTTATCCAGAAATTCACCTAGTGGCACACCATCATTATAAAGCAAGGTACTAGCATCAAAATAAGCATCATTAATAGTAGAAGTAGCATCATCAATAACTTGTGACATATCAGAATTAATAGCATGTGGTGGTGTTGCAAGTTTATTCATAACAGAAGGTGAATCTAAAGCAGAACTGGATGGCAGTTCCTTACCTCCCCTCGTCCTTGAGGGAAATATCTTGGTCTTAGGATCCTTCAGATTCTTCATAGTGATAATATGATAATAATCCCAAGTGACTCAACAAATATAGCTATGCTCCCCGGCAACACCATCGGAAAAAGGTCTTGATAACCCACAAGTATAGGGGATTGCAACAGTTTTCGAGGGTAGAGTATTCAACCCAAATTTATAAATTCGACACAAGGGGAGCCAAAGAATATTTTAAGGTATTAGCAGCTAAGTTGTCAATTCAACCACACCTAGAGATTAATTATCTGCAGCAAAGTGATCAGTAGAAAGGTAGTTTGATAGTTTTGATAGTAGTGATAGCAACAATAGTAACAGTAACAGTAACATTGATCACATTAATTTTGTAGCAAGTGTAATAGTGATGATAGCAGTAGTAACTCAGCAGAAACAATATGGAAAAGTTTGTAGGCATTGGATCGATGACTTGTTGGATGATATTCATCAAGTGACAGTTATAACCTAGGGAGACACAACACTAGCTCTAGTTCATCGATATAATGTAGGCATGTATTCCGTAAATAGTCATACGTGCTTTATTAAAAGAACTTGCATGACATCTTTTGTCCTACCCTCTCGTGGTAGCGGGTCCATATTGGAAACTTAGGGATATTAAGGCCTCCTTTTAATAGAGAACCGGAACAAAGCATTAACACATAGTGAATACATGAACTCCTCAAACTACGGTCATCACTGAAGGCCTGGTTGTTGTCACTCCCGGGTTGCCGGATCATAACACGTAGTAGGTGACTATAACTTGTAAGATCGGATCTAGAATATGGATATAATGATGATAACATAAACGGTTCAGATTTTAAATCATGGCACCCGAGCCTAAAGTGACAGGCATTAAGCATGGCAAAGTCATAGCAACATCAATCTAAGAACATAGTGGATACTAGGGATCAAGCCCTAACAAAACTAACTCGATTACATGATGAATCTCATCCAACTCCTCACTGACCAGCGAGCCTACGAAGGAATTACTCACTCCCGGTGGGGAGCATCATGGAATTGGCGATGGAGAAGGGTTGGTGATGATGAAGAACGAAGATCCCCCTCTCCGGATCCCCAAATAGACTCCAGATCTGCCCTCCCGAGGAAGGACAGGGCTTGGCGGCGGCTACGTCTCGTGGATCGTGATAATTCTTTCTCCCTGATTTTTTTCTCCAAAAATAGGAATTTATAGCGTTGGTTTCAGGGTCAGCGGGCCACCAAGTAGGGATAACCCACCTGGGCGCGCCAGGAGAGGGGGCGCGCCCTGGTGGATTGTGCCCACCCAGGGCCCCCTCTCCAGTAGGTCTTGGCTCGAGAATTTCTTATATATTATATAAAAATTCCTCGCAAAGTTTCATTCCATTCCGATAACTTTTATTTCTGCACAAAAACAACACCATGGTAGTTCTGCTGAAAATAGCGTCAGTCCGGGGTTAGTTTCATTCAAATTAGAGTCCAAAACAAGAGGAAAAGCATTAGGAAAAGTAGATATGTTGGAGACGTATCACTAAGCCATGTGCCGGCAACCCCGTCCCCTCTAGTTTATCCTCCATCTAGTTTCCGTTGTGCTTGGCAAAGCCCTGCGGAGATTGTTCTTCACCGTCACCGTACCACGTCGTCGTGCTGCCGGAACTCATGTACTACTTCGCCCCTCTTGCTGGATCAACAAGGCGAGGACGTCATCGAGCTGAATGTGTGTTGAACGCGGAGGTGCCGTACATTCGGTACTTGATCGGGACGAATCGTGAAGGTGCATGACTACATCAACCGCGTTGATAAACGCTTCCGCTTAGTGATCAACAAGGGTATGTAGATGCCCGCCCCCTCTCGTAGCTATGCATCTCCATGGATAGATCTTGCGGATGCGTATAATTTTTTTGTTTTCCATGCATCATTCCCCAACAGTGGTATCAGATACTTCACACCATTTTCCATCATGCATTTCAAATTCTTCATACTTACATCAAGATCCATGCAAAACTTTCTTTTTAGATTTTCTTTTTTCTCTCTTAAATCTCAGGTGAGTGAGACATAGCCACGCCATGAAACAGGGGCTCGGGCGCCATTAATGGAGACATTGGGAGGGAGGTGGGCGGCAGATAGAGGTCAAAGGGCACTCCTCCCGATGAGCACGCGTAGGGATCTGATCGCATGCCTCTCGTACTCAAATAGCTACCCCGCACGACACCTTGTAGCCAATAAAAAAAGGGGATGCGTGACGGCAGGTAAATGGTAAGTAGAACGCCCACAGTTTCAATAATACTTGTGTTTTTGATTTGTAACGTGACGACACTTGTTCCAAAATGACTTTGTTGGTTGTTAATGTGTGCGCCTTCGCAAATCGGACAAAAAATTACCACAATATGTTGGTGCCATGTCATGACACCTGCTACCTCTTGAGCACTGCGTTGGTTTTCCCTTGAAGAGGAAAGGGTGATGCAGCAAACTAGCGTAAGTATTTCCCTCAGTTTTTGTGAACCAAGGTATCAATCCAGTAGGAGACTACACGCAAGTCCCTCGTACCTACACAAACAAATAAGAACCTCGCAACCAACATGATAAAGGGGTTGTCAATCCCTTCACGGTCACTTACGAGGGTGAGATCTGATAGAGATAATAATAATAAGATAAATATTTTTGGTATTTTTATGGTATAGATTGGAAAATAAAGATTTCAAAATAAAGTAGATTGGAAACTTATATGATAAAAGATAGACCCGGGGGTGCTACCTCTTGAGCACTGCGTTGGTTTTCCCTTGAAGAGGAAAGGGGTGATGCAGCAAAGTAGCGTAAGTATTTCCCTCAGTTTTTGAGAACCAAAGTATCAATCCAGTAGGAGGCCACACGCAAGTCCCTCGTACCTACACAAACAAATAAGAAACTCGCAACCAACGCGATAAATGGGTTGTCAATCCCTTCACTGTCACTTACGAGAGTGAGATCTGATAGAGATGATAAGATAATATTTTTGGTATTTTTATGATAAAGATTAAAAGTAAAGATTGCAAAATAAAAGATAATAGAAATATCTTGTTAACGGAAGATTAATATAATGGAGAACAGACCCGGGGGCCATAGGTTTCACTAGTGGCTTCTCTCAAGATAGCATAAGTATTACGGTGGGTGAACAAATTACTGTCGAGCCATTAATAGAAAAGCGAATAATTATGAGAATATCTAGGCATGATCATGTATATAGGCATCACGTTTGTGACAAGTAGACCGACTCCTGCCTGCATCTACTACTATTACTCCACACATCGACCGCTATCCAGCATGCATCTAGAGTATTAAGTTCATAAGAACAGAGTAACACATTAGGTAAGATGGCATGATGTAGAGGGATAAACTCAAGCAATATGATATAAACCCCATCTTTTTATCCTCGATGGAAACAATACAATACGTGTCGTTTCCCTTTCTGTCATTGGGATCGAGCTCCGCAAGATTGAACCCAAAGCTAAGCACTTCTCCTATTGCAAGAACGATCAATCTAGTAGGCCAAACCAAACCGATAATTCGAAGAGACTTGCAAAGATAACCAATCATACATAAAAGATTTCAGAGAAGAATCAAATATTGTTCATAGATAGACTTGATCATAAACCCACAATTCATCGGATCTCGACAAACACACTGCAAAAAGAGTTACATCGAATAGATCTCCAAGAAGATTGAGGAGAACTTTGCATTGAGATCCAAAGAGAGAGAAGAAGCCATCTAGCTAATAACTATGGACCCGAAGGTCTGAAGTAAACTACTCACACATCACCGGAGAGGCCATAGAGTTGATGTAGAGGCCCTCCGTGATCGATGCCCCCTTCGGTGGAGCTCCGGAAAAGGCCCCAAGATGGGATCTCTTGGGTACAGAAGGTTGCGGCGGTGGAAATAGGGTTTCATGGTGCTCATGGTTATTTTCAGGGTATATGAGTATATATAGGAGGAAGAAGTAGGTCGGTTGAGCCACGAGGGGCCCACGAGGGGGGAGGGCTTGCCCAGGGGGCCTAGGTGCACCCCCTGCCTCATGGACTCCTCGTTTGTTTCTTGACGTCCAATCCAAGTCCTCTGGATCACGCTTGTTCCAAAAATAACTCTCCCGAAGGTTTCATTCCGTTTGGATTCCGTTTGATATTCCTTTTCTGCGAAACACTAAAATAGGCAAAAAAACAACAATTTGCACTGGGCCTTGGGTTAGTACGTTAGTCCCAAAAATAATATAAATGTGTAAAACAAAGCCCATTAACATCGAAAACAAATAATATAACAACATGGAACAATCAAAATTATAGATACGTTGGAGACGTATCAAGCATCCCCAAGCTTAATTCCTATTCGTCCTCGAGTAGGTAAATGATAAAAACAGGATTTTTGATGTGGAATGCTACCTAGCATAATCCTCAATGTAATTATCTTTATTGTGGCATGAATATTCAGATCTGAATGATTCAAGACAAAAGTTTAATATTGACATAAAAATAATAATACTTCAAGCATACTAACTAAGCAATTATGTCTTTTCAAAATAACATGGCCAAAGAAAGTTATCCCTACAAAATCATATAGTCTGGCTATGCTCTATCTTCACCACACAAAGTATTTAAATCATGCACAACCCCGATGACAACCAAGCAATTGTTTCATACTTTTGATGTTCTCAAACTTTTCAATCTTCACGCAACACATGAGCGTGAGCCATGGACATAGCACTATACGTGGAATAGAATAGTGGTTGTGGAGAAGACAAAAAGGGAGAAGATAGTCTCACATCAACTAGGCGTATCAATGGGCTATGGAGATGCCCATCAATAGATATCAATGTGAGTGACTAGGGATTGCCATGCAACGGATGCACCAGAGCTATAAGTGTATGAAAGCTCAAAAAGAAAATAAGTGGGTGTGCATCCAACTTGCTCGCTCACAAAGACTTAGGGCATTTTGAGGAAGCCCATCATTGGAATATACAAGCCAAGTTTTATAATGTAAAATTCCCACTAGTATATGAAAGTGATAACATATGAGACTCTCTATCATGAAGATCATGGTGCAACTTTGAAGCACAAGTGTGGAAAAAGGATAGTAACATTGTCCCTTCTCTCTTTTTCTCTCATTTTTTATTTGGGCCTTCTTTTTTATGGCCTTTTTCCGTCCGGAGTCTCATCCCGACTTGTGGGGGAATCATAGTCTCCATCATCCTTTCCTCACTTGGGACAATGCTCTAATAATGATGATCATCACACTTTATTTACTTACAACTCAAGAATTACAACTCGATACTTAGGACAAAATATGACTCTATGTGAATGCCTTTGGCGGTGTACCGGGATATGCAATGACTTATGAGTGACATGTATGAAAGAATTATGAACGGTGGCTTTGCCACAAATACGATGTCAACTACATGATCATGCAAAGCAATATGACAATGATGAAGTGTGTCATAACAAACGGAACGGTGGAAAGTTGCATGGCAATATATCTCGGAATGGCTATGGAAATGCCATAATAGGTAGGTATGGTGGCTGTTTTGAGGAAGGTATATGATGGGTTTATGGTACCGACGAAAGTTGCGCGGTACTAGAGAGGCTAGCAATGGTGGAAGGGTGAGAGTGCGTATGATCCGTGGACTCAACATTAGTCATAAAGAACTCACATACTTATTGCAAAAATCTATTAGTTATCGAATAAAAGTACTACGCGCATGCTCCTAGGGGGATAGATTGGTAGGAAAAGACCATCGCTTGTCCCCGACCGCCACTCATAAGGAAGACAATCAATAAATAAATCATGCTCCGACTTCATCACATAACGGTTCACCAAACATGCATGCTACGGGAATCACAAACTTTAGAACAAGTATTTCTCAAATTCACAACTACTCAACTAGCATGACTCTAATATCACCATCTTCATATCTCAAAACAATCATCAAGTATCAAACTTCTCATAGTATTCAATGCACTTTTTATGATAGTTTTTATTATACCGATATTAGATGCCTATCATATGAGGACTAAATTAATAACCAAAGCAAATTACCATGATGTTCTAAAGGACTCTCAAAATAATATAAGTGAAGCATGAGAGATCAATAATTTCTATAAAATAGAACCACCACCGTGCTCTAAAAGATATAAGCGAAGCACAAGAGCAAAATTATCTAGCTCAAAAGGTATAAGTGAAGCACATAGAGTATTCTAATAAATTCCAATTCATGTGTGTCTCTCCCAAAAGGTGTGTACAATAGGGATTATTGTGGTAAAATAAAAGGCAAAGACTCAAATCATATAAGATGCTCCAAGCAAAACACATGTCATGTGGTGAATAAAAATATAGCTCCAAGTAAAGTTACCGATGGACGAAGACGAAAGAGGGGATGCCTTCCGGGGCATCCCCAAGCTTAGGATTTTGGTTGTCCTTGAATTTTACCTTGGGGTGCCTTGGGCATCCACAAGCTTAGGCTCTTGCCACCCCTTGTTCCATAATCCATCAAATCTTTACCCAAAACTTGGAAACTTCACAACACAGAACTTAAACAGAAAATCTCATGAGCTCCGTTAATAAAAGAAAACAAACCACCACTTCAAGGTAATGTAATAAACTCATTCTTTATTTATATTGGTGTTAAACTTACTGTATTACAACTTTTCTATGGTTCATAAACTCTATTACTAGCCATAGATTCATCAACATAAGCAAACAACACACGAAAAACAGAATCTGTCAAAAACATAACAGTATGTAGTAATCTGTAGGTTTCGAATACTTATGGATCCCCAAAAATTATAAAATAAATTTTTGGATGTGAGGAATTTATCTATTAATCATCTGCAAAAAAGAATTAACTAAATAGCACTCTGCAGTAAACAATGGCAGCAAATCTCGTGAGCGCTAAAGTTTGTGTTTTTTACAGAAAGATCGCAAAGACTTTCCCCAAGTCTTCCCAACGATTCTGCATCTACTACTATTACTCCACACATCGACCGCTATCCAGCATGCATCTAGAGTATTAAGTTCATAAGAACAGAGCAACGGATTAGGCAAGATGACATGATGTAGAGGGATAAACTCAAGCAATAAAATATAAACCCCATATTTTTATCCTCGATGGCAACAATACAATACGTGCCTTGCTGCCCCTGCTGTCACTGTGAAAGGACACCGCATGATTGAACCCAAAGCTAAGCACTCGTCCCATTGCAAGAAAGATCAATCTAGTAGGCCGAACCAAACTGATAATTTGAAGAGACTTGCAAAGATAACCAATCATACATAAAAGATTTCAGAAGAATCAAATATTGTTCATAGATAAACTTGATCATAAACCCACAATTCATCTGATCTCGACAAACACACTGCAAAAAGCGTTACATCAAATAGATCTCCAAGAAGATCGAGGAGAACATTGTATTGAGATCCAAAGAGAGAGAAGAAGCCATCTAGCTAATAACTATGGACCCAAAGGTCTATGGTAAACTACTCACACATCATCGGAGAGGCTATGGTGTTGATGTAGAAGCCCTCCGTGATCGATTCCCCTCCGGCGAAGCTCCGGAAAAGGCCCCAAGATGGGATCTCTTGGGTACAGAAGGTTGTGGCGGCGGAAATAGGGTTTCGTGGTGCTCCTGGATGTTTTCGGGGTATATGGATATATATAGGAGGAAGAAGTAGGTCGGTGGAGCTATGAGGGGCCCACGAGGGTGGGGGCGCGCCCAGGGGGGCAGGCGCACCTCCCTGCCTCGTGGCCTCCTCATTGATTTCTTGACGTCTACTCCAAGTCCACTGGATCACGTTTGTTCCAAAAATAACTCTCCCGAAGGTTTCATTCCATTTGGATTCCATTTGATATTCCTTTTCTGCGAAACACTGAAATAGGCAAAAAAACAACAATTTGCACTGGGCCTTGGGCTAGTAGGTTAGTCCCAAAAATAATATAAAAGTGTATAAATAAGCCCATTAACATCCAAAACAAATAATATAACAGTGTGGAACAATAAAAAAAATTCTAGATACGTTGGAGACGTATCAAGCATCCCCAAGCTTAATTCCTGCTCGTCCTAGAGTAGGTAAATTATAAAACATAATTTTTGATGTGGAATGCTACCTAGCATAATTCTCAATGTAATTTTCTTTATTGTGGCATGAATATTCAGATCCGAAAGATTCAAGATAAAAGTTTAATATTGACATAAAAATAATAATACTTCAAGCATACTAACTAAGCAATCATGTCTTCTCAAAATAACATGGCAAAAGAAAGTTCATCCCTACAAAATCATATAGTTTGGTCATGCTCCATTGTCGTCACACAAGAATTCTCTCATCATGCACAACCCCGATGACAAGCCAAGCAATTGTTTCATACTTTAGTAATCTCAAACTTTTTTCAACTTTCACGCAATACATGAGCGTGAGCCATGGATATAGCACTATGGGTGGAATAGAATAATATGATGGGGGTTATGTGGAGAAGACAAAAAAGGATAAAGTCTCACATCAACGCGGCTAATCAACGGGCTAGGGCGATGCCCATCAATTGATGTCAATGCAAGGAGTAGGGATTTCCATGCAACGGATGCACTAGAGCTATAAATGTATGAAAGCTCAACAAAAGAAACTAAGTGGGTGTGCATCCAACTTGCTTGCTCATGAAGACCTAGGGCATTTGAGGAAGCCCATTGTTGGAATAAACAAGCCAAGTTCTATAATGAAAAATTCCCACTAGTATATGAAAGTAACAAAACAAGAGACACTCTATCATAAAGATCATGGTGCTACTTTGAAGCACAAGTGTGGAAAAAGAGGATAGGAGCATTGTCCCTTTTTCCCTTTTTTTTCCTTTTTTGGGCCTTTCTTTATTTAGCCTTTTTTATTTGGGACAATTCTCTATTAATGATGATCATCACACCTCTATTTATTTACAACTTCAATGATTACAACTCGATACTAGAACAAAATATGACTCCATATGAATGCCTTCGGCGGTGTACCGGGAAAGGCAATGAATCAAGAGTGACATGTATGATAAATTATGCATGGTGGCTTTGCCACAAATACGATGTCAACTACATGATCATGCAAAGCAATATGACAATGATGAAGCGTGTCATAAATGAAACAGTGGAAAGTTGCATGGCAATATATCTCGGAATGGCTATGGAAATGCCATAATAGGTAGGTATGGTGGCTGTTTTGAGGAATATATAAGGAGGTTTATGGGTGACAGAGCATAACATATCACGGGGTTTGGATGCGCCGGTGAAGTTTGCACCAACTCTCAAGGTGAGAAAGGGCAATGCCTGGTACCGAAGAGGCTAGCAATTATGGAAGGGTGAGAGTGCGTATAATCCATGGACTCAACATTAGTCATAAAGAACTCATATACTTATTGAAAAAATCTACAAGTCATTAAAAACCAAGCACTACGCGCATGCTCCTAGGGGGATAGATTGGTAGCAAAAGACCATCGCTCGTCCCCGACCGCCACTCATAAGGAAGACAATCAAATAACACCTCATGTTTCAAATTTGTTACACAACGGTTACCATACGTGCATGCTACGGGACTTGCAAACTTCAACACAAGTATTTCTCAAATTCACAACTACTCAACTAGCATAACTTTAATATCACCATCCTCATATCTCAAAACAAGTATCAAGCATCCAACTTCTCATAGTATTCAACGCACTTTTTATGCAAGTTTTTATTATACCAATCTTGGATGCCTATCATATTAGGACCAATTTTATAACCAAAGAAAATTACCACGCTATTCTAAAGGACTCTCAAAATAATATAAGTGAAGCATGAGAGATCAATAATTTCTATAAAATAAAACCACCACCGTGCTCTAAAGGATATAAGTGAAGCACTAGAGCAAAATTATCTAGCTCAAAAAATATAAGTGGAGCACATAGAGTATTCTAATAAATTCCAATTCATGTGTGTCTCTCCCAAAATGTGTCTACAACAAGGATGATTGTGGTAAACTAAAAAGCAAAGACTCAAATCATACAAGACGCACCAAGCAAAACACATATCATGTGGTGAAGAAAAATATAGCCTCAAGTAAAGTTACCGATGGACAAAGACGAAAGAGGGGATGCCTTCCAGGGCATCCCCAAGCTTAGCCTGCCATACACTTGGAGTCCGTAGGCTCCACCGACCCGATGCTGGTCGACTCCGACACCGCGTCGCTCGACGCGTTCCCCACCAATGTGGTGGTCTACGACGAACCTCTCCCTCACGTGGAGAGCAACGAAAGCACCGTCACCGAGGTGCTAGTCATCAGTCATGACGAGCTCCCCGGCGGAGGAGCGCATGACTCACTCGGCGCGGCACTGCAAGACCTAACTGCGCCCATTCCGGAAGATGCTGACGCAGAGACGTTGGAGGTGCGCCGCCTTCAGCTCGTTGAAGGCGCGAAGAAGCTGGCCAGCATGAGGCGCTTGTCAGAAGCCTACCAGCGGGAGATGGATCGCGCCGTCGGTGGCTCGCCGGCCCCGGCGGGGCCCAGCCGCTTTGGCACGGTCCAGCAGTGCGGCGTAGCCATCGCCAACCTGTTTGGGGCAAGCCGCCCTGTGTACGCTACACCAGCGGAGAACATCCGAGCTGCCCAGGCAGCGGCGGATGAGCTGGACAATTTCGAGGGCGAAGAGCGCCGCCTCATGATGGAGCGAGTCCAGCGGCTCCTCGACACGGCCACCGCGCAGAACGAGGTCGGCTGCCGCACGGAGGCGCCGCAGCGGCCAAACGATGACCTTCACCGAGATCAAGGCACGACGTCTCGGACGCCGACTGGCGGCGCTCGAGGAAGAAGAGACAAGGAGTCGGCTGTCAGCCACAGTCGGACTCGCATTACCATAGAGCGCGACCGAGACGGCCACCCGAGAGTAGTGGAACGACGGGACGACTGTCTGCCTCCCCCTCCCCGCAAGGAGAGGCGAGTCTCCCTGCCGCCTGTTGACCATCCGACTCTCGGCGACCGCCTTGGCCGCCGAGAGGGAGTTGGACAGAATGACGCCCGCCACCGGATCGACCGACTTCACCGATCCTTAGCGCTGGAAGAAGAAGACGAGCTGGGTCCGCCTTGTTTCGGGCCCCGCATTCGGGATGAGCCCTTTCCCAGAGGGTTCACGCTCCCAAGAGACACGCCCAAGTATACCGGCTCCGTGAAGCCGGAAGACTGGCTAGTCAACTACTCCACGGCTGTCAGCATAGCAAACGGCAACAAGCGTGTCGCCGTAAAGTACGTTCCACTCATGCTCCAGGGCACGGCCTGGACATGGCTGAACAGCCTAAAGCCCCGCAGCATCAACAGCTGGGTCGACTTCACCGAAGCATTCGTCCGCAACTTCACCAGCACGTACAAGCATCCTCCCAAGCCTCGTCAGCTCTCCTTGTGCGTGCAAGGCCCCGACGAGTCGACTCGCGATTACCTCACACGTTGGGCCGAGCTTTGGAACTCCTGTGAGGGCGTGCACGAGGTGCAGGCCATCGAGTACTTCACAGCCGGGTGCAGAGAAGGCACCCTCCTCAAGCACAATCTCCTTTGCGACGAGCCAGAAACCCTCGACGAGCTGCTGATCATAGAGGACAAGTACGCCACGGCCGACTCCTCCATGAAGGCGGAGATTCAAATCAGCACAACCGTCAAAGTGGCTCCTCAAGCTCCAAGAACTCCGGCGGCAGACGCCACCCGGCGACAACAGCAGGGCGACCACAAGCGCAAGGCCCCGCAGCCGGCTTCCAGCAGCCGGCAGGTCGCAACCGTTGAAGCCCAGCAGCCAGATGAGCAGCCCCCGCCCAAGCGACAGAAAGGCGGCAAGCCAAACTGGTTGCCGGCCTTCTCCTATGAGCAGACCTTGGATGGACCTTGCAAGTTCCATAGCGGCGCGAAGCCGTTGAATCACACCACCCGGAAGTGCCACTGGCTCACCAGGATCGCCAAGGGAGACGGCCTCCTGCCTCCCCCGCCTGCTGGGCAGCCGCCTCCGCCGCCGCCCTAGCAGCCAGCTGTCAGGCCAGTCGGCGCGGTACAAGACGAATACCCTGAAGAGCACGGAGCCTACATGGTGTTCACCAGTGTGGCTGATGATCGACGCAGCAGGCGGCTGCAGCGACAAGAGGTGAATGTAGTAGCGTCGGAGACGCCAGAGTTCATGCACTGGTCCGAGAAGCCCATCAGCTGGAGCAGGGCTGACCACCCAGAAGTGATGCCGAGTCCGGGCTCCTATGCCTTGGTCCTGGACGCCACCTTTGCTACAGACAGATGAGCCGCACGTTTCTCGCGAGTTTTGATGGACGGAGGCAGCAACATCAATATCCTGTACAAGGACACCATGGAGAAGTTAGGAATCAAGCAAAGACATCTTCAGAATAGCCGAACTGTGTTCCACGACAATGTTCCTGGGCTTTCCTGCTCGCCAATCGGCAAGATCCTGATGGACGTCCTCTTTGGAGACAAAGATCACCTCCGTAGAGAGTTTGTTTGGTTTGAGGTGGTGGACCTTCAGAGCCCATACCATGCGCTACTTGGCCGACCCGCCTTGGCCAAGTTCCTGGCGGTCCCCCACTACACCTACCTCAAGATGAAGATGCCCAGTTCCTGGGGAATTCTGACTGTGGCTGGCGACTACCAGAAGTCGTCTGCTTGCGCGGCTGAGAGCAGTCGGTTGGCTGAGTCCCTGGTAATCGCGGCCGAGAAGCGGCTCCTTGAGCGAGTTGTGGTGATGGCCGGCAAGCAGCCTGAGGTATCGCCCAACCCAAAATAGTTGGAGGCTGAGAGTTCGTTCAAGCCGGCCAAAGAGACAAAGAAGATACCCTTGGATCCAAAGCACCCAGAGAGGTATGCCGTCGTAGGTGCAAACCTCGACAGCAAATAGGAAGGCGAGCTCGTCGATTTCCTCCGTGAGAATCGGGACATCTTCGCATGGTCCCCCAAAGACATAAAAATGGAATTCGCCAAGCACAAGTTACATGTCCGATCTGATGCAAAGCCGGTCAGGCAGCCCCTGCGCCGCCTATCAGAAGAGAAGAGAAGAGTTGTCGGAGAAGAGATAGCCCGACTCCTAGCAGCCGGCTTCATCATGGAAGTGTTCTTTCCAGAATGGCTAGCAAATCCGGTCCTGGTACTAAAGAAGAACAAGCAGTGGCGAATGTGTATTGACTACACGAGCCTCAACAAGGCCTGCCCCAAGGACCCGTTTGCTCTACCAAGAATCGATCAGGTGATAGACTCCACAGCCGGATGCGAGCTGTTGAGTTTTTTGGATGCATACTCAGGATATCACCAGATCAAGCTGAACCCGACTGACAGACTGAAGACTGCCTTCATCATGCCGTTTGGAGCCTTCTGCTACCTCACCATGACGTTCGGCTTGAGGAATGCTGGCACCACCTTTCAGCGTTGCATGCAGAAGTGCCTCCTCAAGCAGCTCGGCAGGAACGCCCACGTCTACGTGGACGACGTGGTGGTGAAGACGGAAAAGCGTGGAACACTGCTGGAAGACCTCAAGGAGACCTTTGAGAACCTGCGCCGATTCCAGATCAAGCTCAATCCCAAGAAGTGTGTCTTCGGAGTACCAGCCGGCCAGCTCCTAGGCTTCCTGGTCTCTGAACGCGGCATAGAATGCAACCCAGTAAAAATCAAGGACATTGAGAGAATGGAGGTACCCAGCCGACTGCTGGATGTGCAGAAGTTCACCGGCTGCTTGGCGTCCATCAGCCGATTCATCAGTCGGCTGGGCGAGAAAGCTCTCCCCTTATACCAACTCATGAAGAAGACCACTTTTTTTGTGTGGAACCATAAGGAGGACGAAGCTTTTCACCAGTTGAAGAAGGTGCTGACTACTCCACCCGTCCTGGCGGCTCCGACCCCCAAGGAACCTATGCTCCTGTACATCGCCGCCACCAGCCGGGTAGTCAGCACGTTCATTGTAGTGGAACGCAAGGAGGAAGGCAAGGCGCTACCTATCCAGAGACCGGTATGTTACCTGAGCGAGGTACTGTCGACCTCCAAGCAGAACTACCCCCACTACCAGAAGATGTGCTATGGCATACACTTTGCTGCCAAGAAATTGAAGCCTTACTTTCAAGAGCATCCAATCACGGTGGTCTGCACGGCCCCGCTTGCCGAGATCATTGGTAGCCGAGATGCTTCTGGCCGAGTGGCCAAATGGGCCATAGAGCTGGCTCCCTACACCATCCACTACCAGCTCCGCACCGCTATCAAGTCACAAGCACTGGCCGACTTCCTTGTCGACTGGGCCGAAACCCAGTACCTACCTCGACGGCTGCAAGATGCGCACTGGCTTGGGAGCCGGCGTCGTCCTCACCTCTCCCAAAGGCGATTAGCTCAAATACGCGCTGCAAATCTACTTTGCCGCCTCCAACAACGTCACCGAGTACGAGGCACTCATTCACGGGCTCCGGCTTGCCAAAGAACTTGGCATCCGCCGGATCTTGTGTTATGGCGACTTGGACTTAGTGGTCCAGCAATCATCTGGCGACTGGGACACGAAAGATGCAAACATGGCGAGTTACCGTTTCCTCGTGCAGCAACTCAGCAGCTATTTCGAAGGGTGCGAGTTTCTCCATCTGCCAAGAAACGGCAACGACCAAGCAGATGCCTTGGTGCGAATCGGCTCCACCCGCCAAGCAATACCATCTGGCGTCGCCCTTCAACGCCTCCTCAAGCCGTCTGTCAAGCCTTCACTAGAATCAGACTCCATTTTTGTGCTGGCTCCTCCCGAAGATGTTGGATCCGACTCTAGAGCTCCGGCAGTCGGTATGGGGATTTTGGCGAACGACTCCAAAGCGGCCACAGTCGAACCCGGCCCGGAGACTGCGGCGGCGGACTCGAAGACTCCAGAACTCGGCCCAAGGACCGCGCCAGTCGGCCTGGGGACTTCATTGACCCAGCAAGCGGTTGTTGACTCCAACCCGCCGCCTCCCAGCCCAACCGCCCTCGTCCAAGTCGCAGTTCTGGCAGTCGAAGAAATAGCAGCACCCTCATGAGCCCAGCCCATCCTCAAATTCCTGGTGAACAAAGAGCTTCCGACTGATGAGACCTCAGCTCGGCAAATACAACGCCAGGTGGCAGCCTACACCATAGTCAACAGAGAGCTGGTCAGGCGCAGCGTCACTGGTGTCTTCCAGCGCTGCGTAGAGCCAGAGCAAGGCCAAGCGATTCTCAAAGACATCCATCAAGGCGAGTGCGGCCACCATGCGGCTTCAAGAGCACTCGTCGCCAAAGCCTTTCGACATGGTTTCTTCTGGCTAACTGCCTTGGAAGAGGCCAAGGAGTTGGTCCAAAAATGCAAAGGGTGCCAGAAGTTCAGCTCCAAGCCGCACCAGCCAGCTTCTGCACTCAAGACCATCCCCATTGCCTGGCCTTTCGCAGTTTGGGGTCTAGACATGGTAGGACCATTCAAGACAGCACGAGGTGGCTTAACTCACTTACTTGTCGTAGTGGACAAGTTCACCAAGTGGATAGAAGCGAAGCCAATCAAGAAGCTAAACGGTCCAACTGCCGTGACTTTCATCGCCGATATCACAATTCGGTACGACATACCACACAGCATCATCACCGATAATAGCACAAATTTCGCCAAAGGGGCCTTGGCCCGTTTCTGCGCAACACAGGGCATCCGTCTGGACCTAGCGTCCATCGCCCATCCACAGTCAAACGGCCAGGTGGAGCGAGCAAATGGCCTCATCCTGTCCGGCATCAAGCCCCGGCTGATCGAGCCTCTGGAGCGCTCGGCTGGCTGCTGGCTCGATGAGCTACCAGCCATCCTCTGGAGTCTGCGCACGACTCCAAACAAGTCAACCGGCTTTATGCCTTTCTTCCTCGTCTATGGTGCCGAAGCTGTCATCCCAACGGACATAGAGTTCGACTCCCCACGAGTCACGATGTACACCAAGGAGGAAGCAGAAGAAGCACGACAAGACGACGTCGATCTGCTGGAAGAGGGCCGGCTGTTGGCACTCAGCCGGTCCAACATCTACCAGCAGAGCCTGCGCCGATACCACAATAGGAAGGTCAGGCCAAGATCTTTCCAAGAAGGCGACCTTGTGCTCCGGCTGATCCAGCGAACGGCCGGCCAGCACAAGCTGTCGGCGCCTTGGGAAGGCCCTTTCATCATCAGCAAAGTACTGGGCAACGACTCCTACTACCTAATTGATGCTCAGAAGCCCCGAGCACGCAAGAGGGACAACTCCGGCAAGGAGACAGAGCGGCCATGGAATGCAAATCTCCTCCAAAGATTTTACAGTTGATGCAGTATGTCCCACGCTACCTTTTGTATTAAAGTACCAAGACTTCGGGCCCCCCGAGACGAACTCGGGGACTGCCCTCTTTTGTCCATATGATAAAGATTATGCCTACAAATATGTTACTCTTTGTCATGCCGCTTGGCACCGGGCTCGACAAGTCGGCCCGGGGACTTGCCGCCTTGCACTATGAAATGCTTCCTGCAGTCGGACAAGTAGTGTGTAAATGCCTAAACTGTCTCCTGTCAGAAGCCGCAGCTCACAGAGCGACTGAACGGTGGGCAGAAGTAAGGTAGAATGGGCATTCTCATGAAAAATGGCTAAGGACTAAAAGCATAAAACATAGCTCAAGACGGCTTCCAGCCTTTCTCGCAAACCGACTCTCGAAAAGTCGGATTACCGTCTTCTATTCAACTTGCTCAAAAAACTCTTAAAAATGGCTAAGTACTTGCCTTCCCAAAGTAGCCAAGCATTTGATCCAGCGGCAGTCCACAGAGCGGCTGTCCGATTGGCAAGGCAGGCAACTAAGAGAAAGCAGCAAAGGAAAAAAGGCAACAGAGCAACGAGCAAGAAAAGATAGAACTCGGATAAATATATTTACATAACATAGGCCCTTGGCCGAATCTTCGAGCAGAAGTTCAAAATACACCCCGTGGGTGGAATTGTGCGAATTAACAAGTTCTTCAAAGACTACTGAAGCAGATAAAGATAAAGCGGCAGCTTAGGAAGCAGCAGACGGATTCGGAGGATCGGAGGAGGTGGCAGCGTCAGGCGTTGGGGCGGCCGGCTGGCTAGTCTCGGCTTGATCGCCTCCGGCAGCAGTCGGGTCGGTCGCACGTGGCTCGTTGGTAGAGGCACGGTCGAGCTGAGGCTGGCTGTCTGCTCCATCTTCTGGTGCCTCCGTCTCGCCTCCGTCCTCCGCCTCGCCTTCTTCCTCGATGCTAGAGCCAATCACCTCCGCCGAGTCCTCGTCGTAGTCTGGGTTCATCCCAAACCACTCCGGCGGTACCTCCTCGTCGTCTTCAGACCGCTCGGGGACGAAGATGCTGGTGTCGGTGTACTCGGCGATTGCCGCAACACGCTTGACGAGGGCGTCTTCCGCAGCTGCCAGCTCCGGCTAGGCCTCCAACCGAAGCGTGGCCAGCCGGTCTAGATCCAGCCCCGGATACCATGCCTTGACGAACTCCAAGGCCTGGCATGCTCCATCTTGGGCCGAAGAGCCCTTCCAGGCCTCAAGACGACCAGCCGCGACCTCTAGCCAGTCGGCCGTCAGGCTGGGGGTGCGCGGAGCCTGCATGTCCGGCCACAAGGCGGCAATCGCCTAGGCACCAACACGCTGAAGCCGGCGCAGCATCCAGTGAGCCGGTCGAAGGCGAGCCTCGATGCTCAGGATGTGCTCGTCAAGAGTTCGGGGGGCGTCGGCGGCAATCTCTGCGCCCTCCGCCCTCCGACTTTCTCGGTCAGCCTCGATGGCTTGGATGGCGGCCTGCGAGTGCCCAGGAAAGAAGTCTGCAAAGACAAGAAGAAACAAAGAAGCAAGTCAAAAACCGGGAGTCGGCACGACTTAAATCGGTAGCTCGAAGAAAGAAAGTAAAGAAACTCACCATCAACGATGTCTTCGATCTCATTTAAGCCGGAGGCCAGCATCGCCTCCTTGTCAGACCAGGAGGAGCGCTCGCTCGCGAACTCGGCCAGGAGGGCGGCCTCCGTCTCCTCCGCCTCCCTCTGTGTCTTCACAAGCAGCTCCTTCTGCTCTGCCAATTGAGTGGCCAGCAGGTCGCGCTCCATGGCGAGCTCGCTGCACTCCTCCTCTTTGGCGCGCAAAGCGGAGTTGGCATCGCTCAACTGCTAGTGAAGAGCAGCGTTGGCTCCAGAAAAGAAGAAAGAAAAAAGGCGTTAATTCATCAGGTAAAGAAGGTCGCCGAGGAGATCCGGCCCGACTACTCAGCAGTCGGCCTGAATCTCGGGGACTACAACCCACGGGTGCGCCAGCGCGCCCCCGCAAAGAAGGAGAAAGACTTACTCCGGCTCTCCGACGAATCGGCGGTCCGTTTGCCCAGCTCTTCAATATTACAGTTGAAGGCAGTAACGCGGAGGTTGTGGTAGTCCTGCGGAGGTTACGGTTGAAGGTAGTAACGTTTCAGACAAAAAGTTAATACCTAGAGTTCATCAATTGGAGTTCCGGGCCGCCTGCTCAGCAGCCAGCCCGAAACTCGGGGACTACACCCAGTGGGTGCGCTGGCGCACCCCCATAGAGAGGAACAAGAAAACAAAGACCAAAGGAAAAACATACCCGGATGGCTACCCGTGACGCCGGGTACGCCTTGGTGCAATTCTGGAGAGCGTCGCCCTCGGCACGAAGCTTCGCCTGGACGTCCAGAAGCGCCTGGTTCAGCGGCCCTGTGCCGCCTCCTTGCACCCACCCAATGGGCGCGGCGCTCGTTGCTTCGACGTCTGGGATCGCCGAGCTGGCGGTGCCGGCTTCCAGGGGTGGGGTGCCGAAGTCGCCTTCTCCAGACGGCGGCGCGTTGGCGAGCCGACTTGGAGGAGTAGCCTCGCCACGTCCTCGTTTTCAGTCGGCGGCACCGGAGGGTCCGCTGACTGCTTGCCTTGTGCACCTTTAGACGGCAGCGGAACGTTCACGTCCGGCGTAGAGGGGTCGCCGCCTTCCCTCTCCACGACGAGGTTCTCCCCGCCGGCTTCTCCAGTCTACCCCGTGAACTCTGGAGGCGGCGGTGCAGAGTTCAACGAGGTGACGACACTGCCGATTGGCGGCGTGCGGCTTCCTCAGCCTGCTGCTTCATCGCGGCGGCGGCTTTGGCCTCCGCCAGTTTTTTCTTGGCGGAGGCCTCCGCCCTGTCGGCCTCCGCCTTCTCCAGGCGAACGGCCTCTTCTTCATTGCGCTTCTCCTGCGCATTCCGCTCTGTCGCCTCCCGGAGGTCGGCAGCGGGGTCAATCTGCCAAGTGGTGGCGGACGTCTCCGCTGACCCCATGACGGAGGTGGCGGTGACCCTCTCAAGAGTGAGCGGAGCCCTGAAGCAAGGGGAGCAAGTAAAGACTCAGACAGAGTCACAAAGAAAGAATAAAGCATTGAGTCAGAATACTCACGCGGAGACCAATGGCAGCTTCTTCACTTCCTTATGGAAGTGGATGGCCTTCGCGGCCGCCTCGTCCCGCCGGGTCGCCGCAGCCGAACCTTTGGGTTTCTTCGGCCGACTGCCGAACAAGGTTGGCACGGCCCTGCGCTTCTTCCCACCACCTGGAGCACCCGGTGCGGCAGAAGAGCCCGCGCCAGGCTGGCTGGCTCCTGGCCGATGGCGGGGGGCGACTTCCCCCTCGGCATCGTTGTCAGGCCAGTCGGCGAAAGTAGCTGAAGGCCTGAAGTCGCCTGCTGTTCCTCCTTCTCCCTCGGCGTTGTCCTCCAAAGCCGCCGCCCCCAGATCGGGGTCATCGAAGTCGCTCTCCGCCCGATCAGTGACGAACTCATGGGCCGGCCATGAGGTGCTGGCTGGCGGGTGGAGGAGGGGATTCTGACCAAAGCCGACTGATCAAAACAATCCAAAGAAAGAAGGGAAAGGCAACTCACCACGGGCGGGGGGTTGGCGCGGGAGTACGGCTCCTTGCTGAACCGCCAATCCTCCAGAAGCTTGCTGTCTGAGAGGCAGTTCACCATGAAGGCCACCTCTTCATGAGGCATGTCCTTGGTGCACATCCGACTCAGGTTGCGGTGCCCGCTCATCTGGCATATCATGTGGGGGCGGCCTTGGAGTGGGAGAACTCGGTGCGCCACGAAGGCGGCCAGCAGGTCTGGACCAGTCAAACCCTCCGACTGCGTCAGCACTCGGAGTCGTGCGATGGCGCCGGCTCCTGCAGGCGTCAGCAACTTGGCCCGGTACGACCAGTTGGGCAGTCGCCCAGCCGGCGGGCCGGCTTCGAAAGCCGGCAGGTTGACCTAGTCCCCCCTCGCGGAGACGTTCCTGACGTAAAAGCAGGATCTCTGCCACATCCTCACCGACTTTATCAGCAAGATGGAGAGGAAGGGATTGTTGGCCCCCGACCTTCGCACGGCGATGAAAGCGCCGCATTGAGCCGGCACGCCCGCGGCCTGGGTGCCGAGCTTGGAGAAGAAGAACTCCCCCAGAGCTCGAGGGTGGGGAGGACTCCGAGGAAGCCTTCACACAAGGCCATGAAGGCGGACAGCAGCACCACTGTGTTGGGGGTGAGGTGGTGCGGCTGGAGGCCGTAGAACTCCAGGAAGGATCGGAAGAAACTGCTCGCCGGCAGCCCCAACCCGCGCAGGCAGTGCGAGCGGAAGATGACCCGCTTGCCCTCCTACAGCGCGGGGGAAATCTCCCCCTTTGGCGCAAGACGCACCTGCACGTGATCCTCGCAGGGGAGCCGACGAGTCCGGCGGAGGAACTCGATGTGGTCATCATGAACTTCGGAGCCGTCCCAGGTGCCGGAGCACACCGGGGGAGGCACGGCGGCGGAGGAGGAACTCATCGCGAGCTGATCACCGCGGCGTTCGCCGGAGCTTGGGCGCGCGGCGGAGCAAAGAAGAAGAAGGAGGAGAGCGAGGAGCAGTGAGGAGGAAGAAAGCGAGGAGTGGTGGGAAGGAGGGGCGCGCGTGCCCCCTCTCCCCCCTACTTATAGCCCCGTGGGCTGCAAAGCCGAGGGGGCGAATGTGGGGATTTATTGCGCCCACGGCCCCACGACCCCCACGCTCCATGATAAAGGCACTGCACGCAGTAACTCCATGGGAATCCCAACCGTCCGCCGGGGCCGCAGCAGATCTGCTCAGGCGCCAAGGTGCGGTAGTGGTGGGCCCCGCCTATGGGCCTGTCCCGTTGCTCGCGTAGGCCGGCAGGATGGCCCAGCCACGTGTCGTCGCATGATAGGCCTAGAACGGGCGGCGGCCTGGAGGCTTAGCCAGCACAATACTTGGATCCCGTCGCGACGTTCTAAATATTGTGCGAGTCAAAATTGAGTGAGTCCGAATTGAGCGAGTCCGACTCCTTCTAGTCGGCCCGGCAGAAGTCAATCAAAGACCACGTGCTGAGCACCCGGAAAGAGAAACTGCTGAGGCTTCCCGACCGATCGTCCGCGGCACCTCACCTGCTTCGGGGACTACTGTCGGAGTAATGGGCCACGGGTAGGCCAACCCGAGCCCCAGAACCTTTCAAGACATCGGGGCAGGCTACGCCCCTCAAGACCCCAGGACGAAGAGCCGCCTTCAAGAAGCCAACGGCAAGATGGCCAACTAACCACTCACGGCCGAGTCCCAGAGACGACTTCGGGGAAAGCCGACACCCGACTGGCGACTTCCAGAGAAGCCGGCTTTGGGGAGTCGGCCTGCGACTCCAACACCCCCCATGACCTCATCAAGTGGGTCGGGGCACGGGAGTGGCAACGATGAAGCCCGCCCCTGCCCCTTACCAAGGGCAGGCATGGCCACAGCACGCGTACCCCGGAAGATCTCCGTGCGGCATGGCACTGTTGCCATGC
The DNA here is from genome assembly GCF_018294505.1 of Triticum aestivum. NCBI lineage: Eukaryota > Viridiplantae > Streptophyta > Magnoliopsida > Poales > Poaceae > Triticum > Triticum aestivum. Next base: position 570,185,931 of record NC_057800.1, read on the forward strand.
CGGCCCTAACATCAGCATCGCATGGCCGAATCCTGCACCCACGACGGCTTGTCTGTACGGCCTAGAGGCAGCGGGCTCCACCAGTCAGTGAGACCCCAGGAGACGGCAAGAGGACCACCAGTCAAACCCATCGGGAGTCGGCCCCTGGGAGTTGGCCGAGCCGTCCCTTGGGGCCCACACACCATTAATCAAGATGTGATGGGGAGTGGCAATAGTGATCGCCCGCCAGGCGGCGGGGCTGTTGCCACGACCTCATGATCAAGCCCGCGTCATCAGAAGCACAGCTACAGTAATCAGCAGCCGGCAAGACCCGCCCATGGTGGACGCGGCATGTCGGCTCCGTACCAGGCTAGTCAGTGGGGCCCGCCAGCCGGTGGGCCCCGGCGGTCGGCAGAGAAGACGGAGGCCAGAGGCGCTGACGGCTGGGCCCGCTTCCACCCGGATTACCCTTGTACCCCTGGGGGGTAGGCCTATATAAACCTCCCAGGGCACCCATGCAAAGGGTTGGAACCCACTAGCTCTAGACCAGACCATATAGAAGGGAGAGAGCTAGCCTTGCCCTCTCCTACCTCCTAGAATCAGCTCAAGGGGCAATCGTGTAAACACTTTGCCATAGTGATCATGCGGAGACCCCGCAGAGCAGCAGTAGGGGTATTATCTCCTCGGAGAGCCCGGAAGCTGGGTAAGATTCACCATGTGCATGTCTTCGCCTCATCCCGTTTCCAGGCACCGGCGACGTTCTACTCGCCCCCACCATGATAAGCCATCCTTTGGCATATGTCACACCAAACCCCCGACACTTCACTTAGATTATTTTGAGAGTCTTAAATAGCATGGTAATTTGCTTAAATAATCCTAATATGCTAGGTATTCAAGATTAGTAAAAACTTTCTTATGAGTGTTTTGAATACTAAGAGAAGTTTGATGCTTGATGATTGTTTTGAGATATGGAGGTAGTGATATTAAAGTTGTGCTAGTTGAGTAGTTGTCACTACAAAAAAAGACACATCCGTGACATTTTGGGCCGAACGAATTTTTTTCTGTCATACATATGACACTTCTATGACGATAATTGTGACAAAACCCGGTATCATCATAGATGTGGTGGGCTCCTACTTCTATGACAAAAAATCATGACAGAAAATGGGCTTTTCATCCTGGGCGGGACGGAGACGCAGCTGCATGACATTCTTTGGGCCGTTCATGACGGAAAAAACCATGGTAGAAGCGAGGGGGAGGAAAATTTTGGGGAGTTCCCAGTTATGCTGGGAGGTCGGGGGCCGAGTGATGCGCATTTCTCTCGTACACATACGCGCGTCTGTGTGAGGCGTTGGCTCTAAAGGAACCCGAGCGAGGTGTTGGGATCTAACTGAATGCGAGCGATTGCATTGCAGTCTACGCGTTACTGAACCCGAGGGATCGATCGATGGCTGTTAACTGAACCCGATCGAGCGATTCCTTCGCTACTGCTGCTAACTAAAGCCGATCAATGTTGCCTCTGGGATGAA
>NC_057800.1:570187712-570230384 GCF_018294505.1 Triticum aestivum
TGAACAGGACCCCATGGTGTGGAGGGCTGGATGAACAGTAGACGATGGAGGGGTGCCCGTGGAGGGGTGGTTGAACAGTAGCCAGTGGAGTAGCGCGCGGTGGAGGCTGGATGAACAGGAGCCCGTGGAGGCAGGAGGAGGTCGACGGTAGCCTGTGGAGGCAGGAGGAGGTCGACGGTGGAGATGAACAATATCCCGTGGAGTCCCGTTTTGCAGTACGCCACACCCCTCCCGATGAACAGGACCCCCGTTTCGACCGTAGCGCTCCAACACAAGTCTGTTTCGTCCGTTTTGCGGTACGCCACACCCCTCCCGATAAACAGGACCCCTGTTTCAACCGTAGGAGGTCCGTTTCGTCCGTTTTGCGGTACGCCAGACCCCTCCCGATCAATAGGACCCCCGTTTCGATCGTAGGAGGTCCGTTTCCTCCGTTTTGTGTTACACTAGACCCCTCCCGATCAACAGGACCCCGTTCCGAACGTAGGAGGTCCGTTTCCTCTGTTGTGCGGTACGCCAGGCCTCGTTTCCATCGCCTGTTCCGTCCAAGCCCTCCCGATGAACACGACGACACATTCCATTCCGACCCGGCCGGTTGGCTCCCACGCGTTCCGTTGCCTCCCGATGAACATGACACATTCCGTTGCCTCCCCATGAACACGACGCATTCCGTTGCCTCCCCATGAACACGATGACGACGCTGTTTCTCCCTTCCGACCCAGCCATGTACACGAGCCCTGGCCGTACGTATGCGCAAGTAGGCGTTCGAGACCCCGCCTGTATGTACACATACGTGGCCGTATTTTCTTTCTTGCACCCTGGCCGCTGTACGTACGTGTACATGCTACATGCGCGCCTCTACTACGACACGTACGCGCCTCTACTATGACACGTGCGCGCCTCTACATCCACCAGTATATATGTACGTACACGTTCACGACCAGAATGACAACGCTATGTACGCTTCGACCAGGTGGATCCCGACTGTCAGGCACTTCATTGCTTGCGAAGATGTAGCTGGTGGGTCCCAACAGTCAGGGGGGCGAATCATTTCTTTTTGCCCGGACGCACTTCCTTGCGTGCGAAGATGTAGCTGGCGGGTCCCAGCAGTCAGGGGCAAACGTTTTTTTCATGAAATACGGTGGCCCATCCGGTGGGTCCCCGCTGTCAGGTGGAGAAATAATTATTTTGCACGTAATAAGGAGGCACTTCCTTGCTGCAGCCGTGGACCCAGCTATCAGCCTCTCCACGTATAGTCCACGTCCGATGGAAGCCGTTCCTTGACCATGTTGAGCATGCCGCGCTGAGAGCACCAGGGCGGTGGTCGACGGTGAGGCCTAGGAAGGGGGACGACGCGGAGCCGGGGAAGACACGGCAGGGGATGCTCACACGTAGAGGAGTACGAGGGTTAACTGGTTCTTGTGGTGTGAGGCTGTCGTCGCCGCAGAATAACAGCGGGTGTTGGTCGTTGACCACGTTGACCAGGTCGCGCCGAGAGCACCAGGGCGGTGGATGACGGCGAGGCCTAGGAAGGGAACTACACGGAGGCAGGGAAGACTCAGCAGTTGTTTCCCACGCGGAGGGGAGTACGACTGTACGAGGGTTTACTAGTTCGTCTACCGTCGCCGAAGAATAACAGCAGGTGTCGGTGAGTAGAGGGATGGCTAGGCCAGCAATAGGAGTACGGTGGTGCGGTGAGGCCTGCACGGCAGCACAGCCGATCGCGGGGAGGAGGGAGCAGGCAGTCCCGCCGGCGCTTGTTTGAGCGGCCGGAGCAGGAAGAGCAGATATTGAAGAAGCACGACGGCCGTTCGATGGACATCCAACAGTCACTGCTTGTGCGTCAACCTTTTTTTAGGAAAGCCTCAAATCTGTGGAAAACAGCATACATCCCATCTGCCATTATTTCTAATAATTTACAGCCCATTTGCTAATTCTTAAGGTTTTTTTGGAGCCCATATTCCTTTTGTTAGCATTACAGCCCATATTGTGACCACGGTTGAAAAATTATACGAAATTTTGCATATTTCGGTGCGGTCCGAACTGTTTTCAATCCCGAAATTTCGACTCACATTCAAACTGATTTTAAAAATAAACATATATCAATATAAAATCCAACAAATTCTCCACGCATAAAAATTAATGTAATTTAAAATCTCGAAATAAAAAAAAGATATTTTAAACTAATTGCCAGTTTGATGTGTTTTAAACATGTACAGTCCATTTGTCATTACTGGTGGGCCATTTTCTCGGCCAGTCGAATGAAAGCTCCTCGTCTTGAAAGATTTACAGCCCAACAGGCCTGACAAAGCAACTTACTTGGCAAATCACCAAAAAACTGGGCTGTGGCCGTGGATCCAGCTGTCAGCCTCTGCACGTATAGTACTCTTCCGATGGAAGTCGTTCCTTGACCACGTTGACCATGCGCGCGGATAGCACCACGGTGGTGGATGACGGTGAGGCCTAGGAAGGGGATGACACGGAGCCGGGGAAGACGCGACAGTGGAAGCCCGCGCGGAGAGGAGTACGAGGGTTCACTGGTTCGGCTGCGGTGTGAGGCTGCCGTCGCCGCAGGGCCTGGCCAGCGGTGGGAATAGTAGGGGGCGGTGAGGCCTCCGCGGTAGCACAGCCGGCCACGAGAGGCAGGAGCATGCGACACGACCAGCCCTGCTTTGGGCGGTTGGAGAAAGAAGACCAGAGGCTGAAGAAGCACTACGGTCGTTGGATGGACATCGTACAGTCACTGGAGCTAGAATCGTTCATATTCACTAAGTTGACAAAGCCCTTTGTCCCGGTCAACTTAGTAGGCCCACAAGTCAGCCTCCCACCAAGGTGGGTCCCAGGTAGCCGGGGGAGTATTCATTTTTTTTTGTGCGTAATAAGGAGGCACTTCCGGTGGGTCCGAGCTGACAGCGGGGGAAACATTTTTTTCGCGAAATACGATGGCCTGTCAGGTGGGTTCCAGCAGTCAGGGGGCAAACATTTCTTTCGCAAAATACGATGGCCCGTCCAGTGGGTCCCTGCTGTTAGTTGGAGGAATCATTATTTTCCGCGTAATGAGGAGGCACTTACTTGCTGCGACCGTGGACCTAGCTGAGACTCTCCACATACAGTATACTTCCGATGGAAGTCGTTCCTTGACCACGTTGACCTCGCCGTGTTCCGTTACATTCATGCGCCCATGGGCATGGTGCGTCCCCACTGTCAGCCTCTCATGTACAGTCATCTTCCGATTACTCTCGGTTGTTGACCATGTTGACCACATCGTGCCGAGCGCACCCAGACTGGAACGACCCGGAGATGGGGAAGACGGGGCAGTGGAGTCGCAGATGGAGAGGAGTGGGGAACTTCACTAGTTCGGGTGCGTGGTAGCACAGCCGCGGTGCCGCCCACGGGAGGCAGGAGCAAGAACAGAGGTTGAAGAAGGAGCACGGCTGTTGGATTAACATCCAAGGTCCAGCTGCTAGAATCATTTGTTGATTAAGTTGACAAAGCCGTGCGTACACATCCGCTTAGTAGGCCCATAAGTCAGTCACCAAATCTGACGGGTTCCAGCTATCAACGGGATGAATAATTTTTTTTGCAAAACAAGGAGGCACTTCCTTCCGTGTGAAGATACAGCCGGTGGGTCCCAGCTGTCAGGTGGAGGAAATATTTTTTTCAGCTTAATAAGGAGGAGGTTTCCTTGCATGCGACCATGGACCTCGTGGGTCCCAGCCTGTCGGGTGGTAGGTGCGACATATGCCAACGGGTCGCTTATCATTGTGGGAGCCAGTAAGACGTCGCCGGTGCCTGGAAGCGGGTTGAGGCGAAGACATGCACGCCGGCGAATCTTACCCAGCTTCGGGGCTCTCCGAGGAGATAACACCCCTACTGCTGCTCTGCGGGGTCTCCGCATGATCACTAGATGAACGAGTGGCTACAAGATGCTCCTTGAGCTGTTTGGCGAAAGGTAGAAGAAGGGCACGACTAGCTCTCCTCTCCTCTCTATGTGGTGTCTAAAACTAGCTCTGATCAACCCTTTGCATGGGTGCCCCGGGGGGGTTTATATAGGCCCACCCCCTGGGGGTACAATGGTAATCCGGCTGGGCGTGGGCCCCAGCCATCTGTGTCTATGCTCGCCGGCTTCTGTGCTGGCTGCTGGGGCCCGCTGGCTGGTGGGTCCCGCCGGCTGCCGGCTCCTTGGTCGACAGGCAGGCCCCACTGTCCAGGGCCTTGTCGGTGGCTGGTTACTGTTGCCTCAACCTGGTGACGAGGGCTTCGCCGAGGTGGGCATGGCTACAGTGCCGCCGCCCGGCGGGCGATCGTTGTAGCCTCACCGTGTCTTGTCTCGTTAATGGGGCGTCTCCTTCGAGGGAGGAGGCAAGCCGGCTGCGGGGAGCCGGCCCTGTCTTGGGCCGACTGGGGGAGGCCTGGCCGCCTTCGGGTGTCTCTCTACCTGAAGGGGTCCACCGCCCGTGGGCCGCGCTGACAGCCCATCGTGGGTGGCATCAGGGTCAACATGGCAACAGTGCCGCGCCGGACGGGTCATGGCCACCCCGTACGGTGCACTGTGCCAGGCGTGCTCTGGGATTCGGGGGTGGCAGACTTTACTGTAGCCACGCCCCGCCACGTCGCCGTTAGGTGGATGCAGACTTCGAGGGTACGATCTTGACCGCTTTGTGGGAGCCGGCCTCTTGGAGTCGGCCTTCTCGTGGCCGGCTTCTTGGAGCCGGCCCTCCCGCGGCTTTCTTCATGAGGTATAAAGCCGGGCCGCCTTCCGACAGTCGGCCTGGGAGACAGCCGGCAAGGGGAAGGCGGCCCCACGTCTTGGATTCTTGAGGGCCGGATCGGCTCGTAATTTTTTCAGACGGGCCAGGGGGAGCCGGCTAGGCTACCCGTGGTCATTTACTCCGACAGTAGTCCCCGAAGCTGATCGAGCTTCAAGGCTGACAAGGGGACGAGAAGCTTGGTCAGCTTCCTATCCTGAGGAGCCGGCTTTGCTTGTGCGCGCCGTCTTCGGAAAGCTCTGTTTCTTGTAGGCGGGAACGTGGGTCGGCTTGCGAGCTGACCGCGCACCATCCTGTGGGCCACATTGCAAGGAAAACTTGCCAACGCACGCGCACGATGGGACACCGTCGTAGGACCGGGCCCGCCACTCCTAGGCCTCAGCCCAAGCGCGGATCTTCTGCGGCCCACAACGGACCGCTCGCCTTCCCGCGGCAGTTTTATTACGCCATCAAGGCGTGATAATCGCGGGACGTGGGGGAGTGGGCGTAGTTGATCCCATGTTCCCCCACACCATGCCTCCTCGGCTCCGCCGCGCGGGCCTATAAGTAGGGGGAGGAGGGGGAGCGGCAGAGGCTCGCACGCTCTCCCTCGCTCCGCCCCTTCTCACCTTCCTTCTTCTTCCCTTCGCCGCCACAGCGACCCATTGCCGCGCCGCTCTGCCGTTGGACCTCTCGGTTCCTTGTCGCGTCATTCCCATGGCGTTGTCGAGCTCGTGGGATGGCTCCAACGTCCACGAGGACCACGTTGAGTTCCTCCGCCGGACGCGGCGTCTGCCGGGCAAGAACTATGTGCGGGTTCGTCGTGCACCGGCGAGGGAGATTTCGCTGGCACCGGAGGAGGGCGAGCGGGTAATCTTCCGCTCGCACTGCCTGCACGGCTTCGGCCTCCCGGCGAGCGGATTCCTTCACGCTTTTCTTGAATTCTACCACCTCCAGCCGTATCACCTCACGCCCAACGCGGTGATGCTGCTGTCGGCTTTCGTCACCTTGTGCGAGGGCTTTCTTGGGGTTCTCCCCACTCTCGAGCTCTGGGAAGAATTCTTCCAGAGCAAGCTTGGCACCGTTGTCACGGGCGTGCCTGCCCCCTGTGGAGCCTTCATTGCCATGAGGAGGACAGGCGAGAACAATCCGTCCCCGCCCATCCCGCTGATCCAGTCAGTGAAGCTCTGGCAGAAGTCCTATTTTTACGTGAAGAACGTCGCCCAGCAAGGCGACTTCGTCAACCTGCCAGCTTACGTAGCCGGCCCGCCGGCGGGGAGGCAACCCTCGTGGAGATACCGGGCTAGGTCATTGTCTCAGGCCGGGAACGCAGCCGTCTCCCGGCTCCGGGTGATGATCCAGTCGGAGGGCCTGACCGGAGCCGACCTGGTGGCCGCCTTCGTGGAGCGCCGAGTACTTCTGCTCCAAGGCCAGCCTCACATGATTTGCCAGATGAGCCGCCGCTTCGACCCGTGCCGGCTGAGCACCAGGGAGATGCCTCATGCTGAGGTGTCCTACATGGTGAACTACATCTCCAACTGCAAGCTCGCCGAGGATTGGTGATACGGCAAGGGGCCGTATTCTCACGCCAACCCTCCGCCTGCCGTAAGTTTTTCTTCTTGTCTTCCTTTTTGTAGCTGGCCTCATGAAGGCCGACTTCTGATCAATTTGTTTGTCCTCCGCAGAACCCTCTTCTTCCGCCGATGGCCGAGGCCGCAGGGGTAGAGCGCCAGCTCCTCGCCGACTGCACGGTGGACAACATCGATGATCCGGACCTGGGAGCGGCCGCCATGGAAGATGCCATCATGGGGGAAGGCGACAAGGCAGGAGGCGCGGGGCCCGGGGCCGGCCTCGAGGACTGGCCGGACGATGACGAGGTCGAAGCCGCCCCGCACCGCCAGCCGGCGCTTGATCATGAGGGCACGGGCCCGTCTGCCGCGCCGGCTGCCCGTGGCGGCGCGCAGAAACGCCGGGCCGCGTCGACCTTCTTCGGCAGCCAGCCGAAGAAATCCAAGGGTTCCACGGCGGCGACCAAGCGGGATGAGGCGGCCGTGAAGGCGGCCCACTTCCGCAAGGCGGTGAAACAGCTACAGGCGATCTCGGCGTAAGTCGTCAAACATCTTGTATTTTTTGTTGTCCTCTTCGATTGAGGCTCTTCTAAACCTTTCTTTGCTCGCCGGGCAGGGCACCGCTTTCCCTCGAGCGAGGTCCTGGCGGCTCCATAGTCGGGCCGACTGGAGGGTCCTTAGGCTCCCGCCGCGTGGATCCCCGCGCCGACCTCATGGGGGCCACGGAGCGGAACGCACGGGAGGCGCGGGAGGAGCGGGAGGCGGCGGAGCGAAGGACCGCCCAGGCGGCGAAGGAGCAAGCCGATGCGGCGGCCAAGGCCCGGGCGGAGGCGGCAGCCACGGAGACGGAGGCGGAGGCCTCGCACAACCAACCTCCGCTACTCGTCGTTCCCCTCCATGTCGTGGCTCCCGACATCCCCGTGCCCCTGTCGGAGGAGGTCGACCAAGGCCCCCCGGTGATGGAGAGGAGGGAGGACCACGTGGTCTTCATGGAGGAGGCGCCGCAGACGGTGCCGACTGGAGCGGGCCAAAGCGGCCAACCAGCCGCGGCGCTAGAGCAGCCGGCCAGGGGCGAGCCGGAGGCAGGGGCCGACCTCAAGGTGCAGCCGGCATTTCGCCGGCGCGCAGGGGGAGCTACCTCCGCGCCGGAAACGCACCGAGCTGCGGGCGCCGGCCAGACGGCAGAGGCCCTGGAGGCAGCCAGCGCCAGCACGTCCGAGTGGACGCCCAATGGGGGGACGGCCGAGCTGAACACGGCGGCCCAGGAGGTCCGGAGCCGGCTTCAAGCCCAGGCCGCTTTGCTGCAGCAATATACCCAAGAGTTCCTCGCGACGCGGGCCGTCATCCGGGTGAGTCTTCGGGCCTTGGTTGTTTTGCTTTTTTGATTTCTTCCGTGGGGGCGCGTCAGCGCACCCACTTGGTGTAGTCCCCGAGTTCCGAGTCGGCTGCTGAGCAGGCGGCTTGGAACTTACTAGGTCCTGGCAACTATCTTATCCTCGCATCCTGTCTGATCTTCCAGGGGTACCATAACCTCCGCACTACTGCCTTCAACTCCCAGGCTCAGGAGCTGGGCTGGAAAACTGAGGACCTGGCCAGCAGCCGGAGTGTGTGCTTTGTCTCGTTCATCTCCTGTGGGGGCGCGTCAGCGCACCCACTGGGTGTAGTCCCCGAGATTCGGGCCGACTACGGGGTGTGTGCTTTGTCTCATTCATCTCCTTTGTCTTCGTGCTTGCAGGAGCCAATGCCGACTTGAGGGGGCAGCTCAGCGGGGCCCAGGCCGCCCTTCGCGCCAAGGAAGCCGAGTACAACGCCTTGGTCCTGGAGCGTGACCGCCTGGCCAAGAAGTTGGCCGACCAGGAGGAGAGCCACAAGGCGGCCCTGAAGAAGGCGCAGGACAGCGATGACGCCCTCAAAGCTGAGTTCGAGACCGAAGCGGCGGGCTGGGCTGAGGCAAAACAAGCGCTGAGCGAGGGCTTCGGCCGGATTGAGGATCTGATCGATGGTAAGCCGCCTTTCTCACTCCTTGCTTGCCCCTTGCCCCCTGATTTGTGTTCTGACTTGTGCTGCTTTTTGTTCTTTGTGCAGACTACTTCCCCGGCTACTCCGTCTTCGCCACCCAGACCATCAAGGCGCACCGCGAGGCGCGGCGGCAGGCGGGGGCTGAAATCGCGCCGGACGCTTGAGGAGCAACTCTTGGCGGTCCAAGCCCGGCTGTGGCCGGCTCACCGCATGCTCCGCCGCCTCCAGCGCGCCGGAGCGCAGGTGTTGGCCGCCCTCTAGCCAAGCGAAACGATTCCCAGCACCCCGAGTCGGACTGCCGACTGGCTGGAGGTTGTGGTTGGCCGCTTCGAGGCGTGGAAGGCATCGGCGGCCCGGCTTGCAGCTGGGCGGGCGCTGGAGTTCGCCCGAGCTTGGTATCTCGGGCTAAACCTGGAGCAGCTGTGCACCTGGCGGCTGGAGGCCGACGAGGAGATGGAGGAGGTGCGTCCGGCTATCGCTCAGTGTGCCTCGACGATCGCCGAGTGCACTGATATCAGCGTCTTTGCTCCTGAGATAAATGACGATGGCGTTGCCCAGCCGGAGGAATGGTTCGGGCTGGACCCGTCAGCGGGTGAGGACTCGGCGGAGGAGATCGCTTCCAGCGATGAAGGTGAAGACGACGAAGGAGAGGAAGGCGAAGACGTCGAGCCGGCCGGTGAAGCGGCCAGCCAGCCCCAGCCTGACCGTGCCTCTAGCAACGAGGCGCGTGCTAGCGCACCCTCTGCGGGAGGTGGTGATCATGCCGAGGTTCGCTAGCCGGCCACTCCTCCAGCCAGCACTGCCGTCTCTATCGACCTTCCCGACTCGCCAATCGCTCCCTTGGCTTAATCTGTCGTCCTTGCTTTTCCTGCTTGTTACTCTTTGAACAATTTATGTTAAACTTGCGCAGTTCCACCCACTGGGGGTGTATTCAAACTATGTTGAATGCTGGCCTTTCGAAGGCCTTTTGTGTAAATATGATCATGTGTGTGTTTGGCTTCCATTCGCGTATGCATCTTTAGGCTATTTCCTTTACCGCCTTCCCCTGGCTGCTGCCTTCCCAACCGGCAGCTGCTCGGCAGCCTGCGGCTAGGGAGGAACTTGGCTATATATTTTTTTTGGGGAAGGCAAGTACTCGAGCTTTCTTAGATTGAAGCGAGGTGAATGGAAGCCGGCCGGCCGGCTACTCTGGTAGTCGGTCGATGGTGGGAGAAAAACCGGCTTTTGTTATATTAGCCCGTTAGTCCCTAGCCGTTTTTCGTATGGGCGTCCTTTCCTGCCTTTAACTCTTGCCAGCCAGACAGTCGGTTCTTCAAACTACGACTTTTGGCAAGAGAAGGCTTGGGTGCCGGCACACTACTTGTCTGACCGCGGGTAGGACTTCTAATATAACTCAAGGCGGCCAGTCCCCGGGCCGACTAGTCGAACCCGGTGCCGGACGAAAAAAGTGAATGTAATGACATGATCATAAGCATGATACTCTTCATTTATAGATAAAAGATGGCAGTCCCCGAGCTCTCCTCGGGGGGCCTATTGTCTCGTACTTAGTACAAAAGTTAGCATGATACATACTGCATTTCAACTATAAAATCTTCGGAGGAGGTTGGCGTTCCATGGTCATTCCGACTCTTTGCCGGAGTCGTCTCTCTTTCGTGCCTTCGGCTTCTATGCGTCGATCAGGTAGTAGGAGTCATTTCCCAGCGCTCTGCTGATGACGAAGGGGCCTTCCCAAGGGGCCGAGAGCTTGTGCTGGCTGGCTGTTCGCTGGATCAGCCGGAGCATGAGGTCGCCTTCTTGGAAAGATCTTGGTCTGACCTTCCGACTGTGGTAGTGGCGCAAGCCCTGCTGGTAGATGGCAGACCGGCTGAGGGCTAACAGCTGACCTTCTTCCAGCAGGTCGACGCCGTCTTCTCGTGCTTCCTTGGCCTCTGCCTCTGTGTACATGGTTACCCGAGTCGAGTCGAACTCGATGTCGGTTGGGATGACCGCCTCGGCACCATACACGAGGAAGAAAGGAGTGAAGCTAGTTGACTTGTTTGGGGTAGTGCGCAGACTCCAGAGGACGGCCGGCAGCTCATCGAGCCAACAGCCGGCCGAACGTTCTAGTGGTATGACCAGTCTGGGCTTGATGCCGGAAAGGATGAGGCCGTTGGCTCGCTCGACTTGGCCGTTTGCCTGCGGGTGGGCAACGGACGCTAAGTCCAACCGGATGCCCTGCGTTGCGCAGAAACGTGCCAATGCTCCCTTGGAGAAATTCGTGTTGTTGTCGGTGATGATGTTGTGTGGCACGCCGTAGCGAGTTGTTATATCTGTGATGAATGTCACGGCAGTCGGCCCATTCAGCTTCTTGATCGGCTTTGCCTCAATCCATTTGGTGAATTTGTCCACGGCGACAAGCAGGTGTGTCATGCCGCCGCGCGCCGTCTTGAATGGGCCCACCATGTCCAGTCCCCAAACGGCGAAGGGCCAAGTGAGGGGAATGGTCTTGAGTGCCGAAGCCGGCATGTGTTGCTTGGAGCTGAAGACTTGGCACCCTTTGCAATGTTTAACTAACTCCTTGGCGTCATCCAAAGCAGTCGGCCAAAAGAACCCATGGCGGAAAGCTTTGGCGACGAGTGATCTTGAGGCCGCATAGTGGTCGCATTCTCCTTGGTGGATGTCCCTGAGGATTGCAATGCCCTTCTCTTGCTCAACGCATCGCTGCAAGACTACAGTGACATTGCGTCTGACGAGCTCTCTGTTGACGATTGTGTATGCTCCGGCTTGGCGTTTGACTTGTCTTGCCTCTGTTTCATTAGCCGGCAGATCTTGGTTTATTAGGGAGTTGAGGATGGACTGAGCCCATGATGGAGCTGCGACTTCTTCTATTGCCAACACGGCTACTGCGACTAGGGCGGGCGGGCTGGGTGGTGAAATGCTAGAGTCGGCCGCCTATTGTGTTGGTGCAGTCCCCGGGCCGACTACCGCAGTCCCTGAGCCGGGTGTGGCAGTCCCCGGGTCGGGCGTAACTACGGAAGTCCTCGAGCCGCCTACTGACGTCCCCGGGCCGACTATCGAAGTCCCCGGGTCACCTGCTTGGTTCTTCGAGCTGGACCCGGCCGCGTCGGGGTCAGGCGGCACGAAGATGGAATCGGACTCTCGAGACGGCTTGAGGAGGCATTGCAGGGAGACACCGGTTGGTATTGCCTGCCGAGTGGAGCCTATTCGAGCCAGGGTATCAGCAGGCTCGTTGTCGGCTCGCGGTACGTGGAGGAACTCGCATCCTTCAAAGTACCTGCTGATTTGCTGAACGAGGAAGCGGTAGCTTGCCATATTTGCGTCCTTGGCGTCCCAGTCGCCGGATGATTGCTGGACTACCAAGTCCGAGTCGCCGTAACATAGGATCCGGCGTATGCTGAGCTCTTTGGCAAGCCGGAGCTCGTGTATGAGCGCCTCGTCCTCGGCCACGTTGTTGGAGGTGGCAAAGTGAATTTGCAGCGTGTATCCGAGCTTGTCGCCTTTGGGAGAGGTGAGGATGACGCCGGCTCCCAAGCCGGTGCGCATCTTGGACCCGTCGAAGTGCATGCGCCAATGAGTGGAGTCGGGAGCTGGCTGTAGGTACTGGGTCTCGGCCCTGTCGACAAGGAAGTCGGCCAATGCTTGGGACTTGATGGCGGTGCGAGGCTGGTAGAAGATCGTGTAGGGGGCCAGCTCGATGGCCCATTTCGCCACCCGGCCGGATGCATCCCGGCTTCCTATGATCTCGGCAAGCGGGGCAGTGCATACGACCGTGATGGGGTGCTCTTGGAAGTAGGGCTTCAGCTTCTTGGCGGTGAAGTACATGCCATAGCACATCTTCTGATAGTGCGGGTAGTTCTGCTTCGAGGTAGACAGCACCTCGCTCAAATAGTACACCGGCCTCTGGACCGGCTGGGCTCGGCCCTCTTCTGGGCGCTGGACTATGATGACGGTGCTGACCACCCAGCTGGTTGCGGCAATGTAGAGGAACATGGGCTCTTTCTTAGTCGGCGCCGCCAGGACAGGCGGCATGGCCAGCATCTTCTTCAGCTCGTGAAAAGCTTGGTCGGCTTGGTTGTTCCACTCGAAGTGAGTGGTCTTCTTCATGAGGCGGTAGAGGGGGAGAGCTTTCTCTTCGAGCCGGCTGATGAAGCGGTTCAGGGAGGCCAAGCACCCGGTGAACTTCTGGACGTCTCGAAGTTTGGTGGGAATCGCCATTCTCTCAATGGCCTTGATCTTTATTGGGTTGCATTCGATGCCGCGTTCGGAGACCAGGAAGCCTAGGAGCTGGCCGGCTGGCACTCCGAACACGCATTTCTTGAGGTTGAGCTTGATCTGGAACCGGCGCAGGTTCTCAAATGTTTCCTTGAGGTCCTCCAGCAAGGTGTCACGCTTCTCCATCTTCACCACAATGTCGTCTACGTAGACGTGGGCATTTCTGCCGAGCTGCTTGAGGAGGCACTTCTGCATGCAACACTAAAAAGTGGCACCGACATTTCTTAAGCCGAATGTCATAGTTAGGTAGCAAAAAGCTCTGAATGGCGTGATGAAGGCGGTCTTCGGGTGGTCAGCCGGATCTAGCTTTATCTGGTGGTATCCTGAGTAAGTATCCAAGAAACTCAACAGCTCGCATCCGGCTGTGGAGTCTATCACTTGATCAATCCTTGGCAGGGCAAAGGGATCTGTGGGGCAGGCCTTGTTGAGGCTCGTGTAGTCCATGCACATGCACCACTTGTTGTTCTTCTTTAGCACGAGTACCGGGTTGGCGAGCCACTCTGGAAAGAAAACCTCCATAATGAAGCCGGCTGCCAGAAGCCGGGCTATCTCCTCTCCCACAATCCTTCTTTTCTCCTCCGACAGTCGGCGGAGGGGTTGTTTGACTGGTTTTGCGCCTTCTCAGACGTGTAGCTTGTGCTCGGCGAATTCCCTCGGAACACCCGGCATGTCCTTAGGGGACCATGCAAAGATATTCCGATTCTCACGGAGGAAGTCGGCGAGCTCGCCTTCCTATTTGCTGTTTAGGTTTGCCCCGATGATGGCCAACCTTTCTGGGTGCTCGGGGTCAAGAGGTATCTTCTTCGTCTCCTTGGCCGGCTGGAAAGATCCTTGGGCATCACACTCCTTGGGATCGGGGGACAGGGCCGGCTGTTTGCCGGCCATGGCCACGACTCAGTCCAACATCTTCTTTTCTTCGGCAATCACAAGGGACTCGGCCAGCCAACAGCTGGCTGCAGCGCACTCAGAAGATTTCTTGTAATCGCCGGCTACGGTGAGGATGCCCTTGGCGCTCGGCATCTTCATTTTGAGGTAAGCATAGTGGGGAACAGCCATGAACCTGGCCAAGGCAGGACGGCCAAGCAATGCATGGTAGGGGCTCTCCAGGTCCACCACTTCAAACCAGATCGCTTCTCGGCGGAAATGATCCTTGTCCCCAAAGAGAACATGAATCTTGATCTTGCCAATGGGGGCGCAGGACATGCCAGGTACAATGCCATGGAACACAGTCCGAGTAGGCATGAGTTGCTTCGTCTTGACGTTCAGCTTCTCCAGGGTGTCACGGTACAGGATGTTGATGCTGCTCCCGCCGTCTATCAGCACGCGGGAGAAACGGGCGGCACGTCTGTCCGTTGTAAGGGTGGCATCCAAAACCAACGCATAAGAGTCGGGAGATGGCATCACCTCTGGGTGGTTGGCCCGGCTCCAGCTGATAGGCTTTTCTGACCATTGCATGTGCTCGGCGGGGTTGGTAACGGCCACGTTGACTTCTTGGTGCTCTCGGCATCTGCTACACCGGCCTTCGGGCTGGCTTGTAAAAACGACATAGGCGGCATGCTCGTCGGGGAACTCATCGTGCACAGCTCCGACTGCTGGCCGAGCGGTTGGCAGCTGCGGAGCCGGAGGCAGCGGACCAGCAGGTGGAGGCGGCGCGAGCCCTTCGCCTTTGGAGATTCGGGTGAGCCAGTGGCACTTCCGGGTGAGCCAGTGGCACTTCTGGGTTGTGTGGTTGGACGGCTTCGCGCCGCTTTGGAACTTGCACGGGGCGTCGAGAGTTTGCTCGTAGGAGAAAGCCGGCTGCCAAGCCGGCCTGCCGCCCTTCTGCTTCTTGGGTGCGGGCCGCCCTTCGGGCTGCTTGTCCTCGACTGTCGCCACCTGCCGATTGGTGGAGAGTGGCATGGGGCCCTTGCGCTTGTGGTCGTTCTGGTACGGGCGTCGGCCGGAGTCCCCCGCCGGCGTCTTGGGCGCCGGGTTGATTACCTTCCTGGATGCGTCTACCCGGAGTTCAGTCTTCATTGAGGAGTCGGCGGTGGCGTACTTGTCTGCTATGACCAGAAGCTCGTCGAGGGTAGTTGGCTCGTCGCACAGGAGCTTGTGCTTAAGGAGGGTGCCTTCTCGGCATCCGGCGGTGAAGTATTCTATGGCTTACACCTCGTGCACCCCTTCGCAAGAGTTGTGGAGCTCGGCCCAACGCGTGAGGTAGTCGCGAGTGGACTCGGCGGGGCCTTGTACGCACAAGGAGAGCTATCTGGGCTTGGGGAGCCGCTTGTAGGTGCTGGTGAAGTTGCAGACGAAGGCCTCTGTGAAGTCTAGCCAGCTGTTGATGCTGTATGGCCTAAGGCTGTTGAGCCAGGTCCGCGCCGTGCCTTGCAGCATGAGGGGCACGTACTTCACGGCAACGCGCCTGTTGCTGTTTGCTATGCGAACCGCTGTGGAGTAGTCGATCAACCAATCTTCCGGCTTCACGGAACCGTTGTACTTGGGCGTGTCTCCTGGGAGCGAGAACCCTTTGGGGAAAGGCTCATCGCGGATGCGGGGGCCAAAGCAAGGCGGGCCGACATCGTCTTCTTCTTCTAGCGCCAGGGATCACGCTAGGCGGTCGATCCGATGGCGGGCGTCGTTCTCGCCGACTCCTTCACGGAGACCTAGTCGGCCGCTGAGAGTCGGATGCACGATAGGCGGCGGGGTGGGATATCTCTCCCCGTGAGGCGGAGGCGGAGGCGGGTTTCCCCGCCGTTCCACGGCCCGGGGACGGCCTTCTGCGTCTCGCTCGATGGAGATCCGGGTTCGGCTGGCAGCCAGCTCCTTCTCGCGTCGCGCGCGGGTTTTACCCGCAGTCGGTGTCCGGGACATCGCGCGGTGCTCTCGGCGCGGGGGAGGGCTTTCCGCACGGGCGTCGGCTTCGTGCCACTGTGCGGCTGCATCGATTAGTTGTTGGATGCGTCTGGTCATGTGGGGGAGTTCTTCGGCCCCCAGTCCGTCTAGCTCATCTATGGTCGCCTGGGCGGCGCGCAGGTTCTCAAGTGGAGTGGCGTAGACTGGGCGGTCGACTCCTAGCATGTCGGCGAGGGCAGCGCCGCGCTGTCTGACAACGCCGGTTCGGCTTGGCCCGCCTGGGGGCGGCGTGCCAAAGGCGGCGCGGTCGGCTTCGCGCTGGTGGGCCTCAGTGAGGCGTCTCATGGAGGCCAACTTCCGGCCCTCCGTGAGGAGGGTGAGGCAGCGAGCCTCCAGTGCTTCGGCGTCGACATCGGCTGGGAGGGGGATGGACAAATAGTGGACCGCTGCATGCGGGGCGTCGAGGGCGTTCTCGCCAGAAGCGCCGCTGTGGCCGATGACCATCACCTCGGTGGTGGCGCCGTCGCAGCCATCGGCCCGGGGAAGAGGGTCGTTGTAGACCGTGACGTCGGTGGGGAAAGCGTCCAGCGAGGCCGTGTCGGAGTCGACAGGCATCGGATCGGTGGAGCCAACAGACTCCAAGTCCACAGCAAGCTCGCCGGAGATGTGGAGCTGGCCGAGGAGGTTGACGAGGTGGTCGGTGCCCGCGTCAGAGGCGAGCTTGTCGGAGATGAGGGTCTCGTCAAAGAGATCGGCGAGGCTGCTCACTGCGCAGATGTTGGCGACGCCTTGCAGCGCGTTGTGGCAAGCGCCATCGAGCGTGCCGGGCTGGCTACACTCGCTGGGGAGGAAGAGGGTTCCCGTCCAGAACAGGTCTCCGGACGACGGTGCACCTGGCCCCAAGGTGGGCGCCAAATGTCGGGTGGTAGGTGCGACATATGCCAACGGGTGGCTTATCATTGTGGGAGCCAGTAAGATGTCGTCGGTGACTGGAAGCGGGATGAGGCGAAGACATGCACGCCGGCGAATCTTACCCAGTTTTGGGGCTCTCCGAGGAGATAACACCCCTACCGCTGCTCTGCGGGGTCTCCGCATGATCACTAGATGAACGAGTGGCTACAAGATGCTCCTTGAGCTGTTTGGCGAGAGGAAGAAGAAGGGCACGGCTAGCTCTCCTCTCCTCTCTATGTGGTGTCTAAAACTAGCACTGATCAACCCTTTGCCTGGGTGCCCCGGGGGTACAATGGTAATCCAGCTGGGTGTGGGCCCCAGCCGTCTGTGTCTACGCTCGCCGGCTTCTACGCCGGCTGCTGGGGCCTGCCGGCTGGTGGGTCCTGCCGGTTCCTTGGTCGACAGGCAGGCCCCACTGTCCAGGGCCTTGTCGGTGGCTGGTTACTGTTGCCTCAACCTGGTGACGAGGGCTTCGCCGAGGTGGCCGTGGCTACAGTGCTGCCGCCCGGCGGGCGATCACTGTAGCCTCACCGCATCTTGTCTCCTTAATGGGGCGTCTCCTTCGAGGGAGGAGGCAAGCCGGCTGCGGGGAGCCGGCCCTGTCTTGGGCCGACTGGGGGAGGCCTGGCCGCCTTCGGGTGTCTATCTACCTGAAGGGGCCCACCGCCCGTGGGCCGCGCTGACAGCCCATCGTGGGTGGCATCAGGGTCAACATGGCAACAGTGTCGCGCCGGACGGGTCATGGCCACCCCATACGGCGCACTGTGCCAGGCGTGCTCCGGGATTCGGGGGTCGCAGACTTTACTGTAGCCACGCCCCGCCACATCGCCGTTAGGTGGATGCAGACTTCGAGGGTACGATCTTGACCGCTTTGTGGGAGCCGGCCTCTTGGAATCGGCCTTCTCGTGGCTGGCTTCTTGGAGCCGGCCCTCCCGCGGCTTTCTTCATGAGGGCTAAAGCCGGGCCGCCTTCCGACAGTCGGCCTGGGAGACAGCCGGCAAGGGGAAGGCGGCCCCACGTCTTGGATTCTTGAGGGCCGGATCGGCTCGTAATTTTTTCAGACGGGCCAGGGGGAGCCGGCTAGGCTACCCGTGGTCATTTACTCCGACACAGCCGCCAGGCTCTGCACGTACAATCCTCTTCCAATGACTCTCATTTGTTGACCACACCGCACCGAACGCAGTGAGGCGGTGGACGACGGCAAGGCCCCGGACGGGAACGACTCGGAGATGGGAAAACGCGGCAGTGGAGTTGCAGATTGAGAGGAGGAGAAGGGTTATAACTGGTTCTGTTGCGGCATGGGGCTGTAGTCTGTGGAGAATAACAGGAGGTGTCGAGGGGTGGAGGAATAGCCTGGCCGGCGGTGGGGTAGCGCTTCGTAGCGATGCGTGCTAAGCAGAGCCGCTAGCCGCCGGAGGCCGGACCAGGCGGTCCCGACGATGCTGGAGGAAGAAGACGAGAAATTGAAGGTGCATGCCGGCCATTGGATATAAATCCAATGGCTGTGGATGACACAATCATTTGTTGAACAAGTTGACAATGCCCTGCGTAGGCTTCGACCTACTGGCCCACATGTCAGCCTGCAAAAATGTGGCATATATTTAACCCATGTTTTCTAGAATGTACAGTCCATTTGCTGGGCTGGGTGAACAAATAATTTTGCGTCAATCAGGCCCATTTATATTTTCTAAGAAATCCAAGCCCATTTGCACTTCCTTGAAATACACGTATTAGGTGGGCTTGTTATATATATAATGTTATGTTAGAAGGAGCAATTAATATCAAAGAATAAACCGGAGAGGCACATTTTTTATATATATAATTAAGAAATTAGCGAGTGATTGTTCAAAATAAAAATGAGTGCGTTATTATTAAATTGGTCCTTAAAATCTTTGCAAGCTTTTGTACGCAATCACCGAGATTTTCCTTGCGTGTGAGTCAAAAACAACCAGGATTTTCCTTGCCAACTTCCGTTAAACATTTACTTTTATAAGTTAATAACACGTGGGATGTCTTTATAATGTATATATAAGTCTCTATAAAATATACAATAATAGTAATAATATAAATCTTTCCCTAATAATAAAGCATGGATTGACTCTTTGGGTTCACCGTCACAATACGCTTCTTTCCGTGAATTTACGCTTTCAGTTTTTTCAGTTAGTTTTGATCGACAGTCCGTCCAATTGCTGCGAGGCGGTACTAAAAACTTTTTCCATCCAATTGGTCCACGTCCACATTCTCTTATTGGGCCTGCACGCATGTTTCGGCCTGCATGCACGCTTCTGTATTTGTACCTTACCTGATTTTCACACATATACTCGGAGTAATCCCACCTCGATTGCTTACATGAAAGTCTACCAGTTTATATACCTAGGAAAATTGCATATCAATAATGAGACTCTTGAATCAATAAACACAGAATGAGAACGAAGGGAAATTGTACAACAAAACGGCAGTCCGGCGCGAAGCTGTTCAGTCCGGTGCTCGCCGGGGTGAGGAAGCGGAGGCGTAGCGCGCAGATGCCTGCGACACAGCCTGTTCCACACGCTGGCCACCTCTACACCACGCACGACATGGACACAAGCACGGCGGCAGGGTGGCTTGAGGCTCGTGGTGGACCGGATCCAGTGAGGGGAATGTCGGATCCGTCGGCTTGGAGAGGGAGGTGTGGAGGAGCACGCGGGACAGAGGTCGGAGGAGGATGGAGGCGGAATGCCGAGGTCGGGCTGTGGACTCGGAGTGGAGGAGCCACAGAGAGGCCCGGGAGCCACCACGGCAGCCACGAGAGCGAGATGGGCCTAGCCATGCTCGGCGGTCGTCAGCCGACTTCGTGTTTCTCTGCTGATGATCCCTGACCACCTGCTGCACGGGGTCAGCTACATGCTGTTATCTCAGTTTGCTTGGTAGTTTCATTCTTGCTTAAGATTAGACCTAGCCGTGTAGATGCAGATGGACATTGGAGGTACAGTGTTGGCACTGACGACTTGGATAAAAATATTTTTGTATGCACTCCGAGTGGGTCAGTCTATATACACTTAAATTTTCACATTCAGTTTCCTTCAGTTAGACGACAGCAAGGAGATAATGCACTCCTTTTTTCTGAAAAAATATCATAAGGGACATCTTTTGGAAGAATGACGAGCCATGTTGGCCATAGTTGGAGTGAAAGAATTACAACTTTTTTGTGCCAAATAATCAAATATAGCACTGGTTCAGAAAAAAAACCAAAACCATGAGAAATGTTGTTGTTGGATGTCAGTGCGCATCATATATCCTCTTGGCCATGCCGGTCATAACAGCAACAACTTTCTTCAGGCTGGTGATGCTCATATTGTCAATCATTCTAACTGTGGTGCCTGAGACAAAAACTCCTAAGGCAGTTTGTAATTTATGATGTTATTACACCGGAGCACATGGAATGACAGACCCGGTAAAGAAGAATAGAACGTAAGTGTGTGCCATATTTTTTTCCCGTGGCAACGCGTGGGCCCTTTTTCTAGTATATATAATGTGGTTAGAAGGGAAAACATAAATTGGACACAACATTACTTCTATAAGAGACCTGCGTTTTATACCCCACAGTAGGCATACTAACAAGTTCACACACAAATACAACAGAAAAGGTAAACATTCATATCAAACTCAGGTTCACCGGACACGTTCATATTCATAGCCAACATTCACTATCAACAACTCAAAAGATTCATATATACACAAGCTCAACATATCTATGCATCCAAATGATTGATAGATCACACGACAATATTCATACATAATTCACAAAAAGATTCAGATATACACATGTTCAGTATGTTTATGCATCCAAATGATTGAGATCACAGCCAATATGATCCATGGACGAACTTTAATTACCTAGGGTACAGACTAGTAAATGGTGTTCAATCGGAGGTACTTCTTGCTAAAATTAGTTCTTGTACGAGTAAACTTTTGAGTACATAAGAGGCAGCACGGACAATCTAAACTTTGCTTGTAGGTTTATCCTCAAATAGTGGCCTCGTGCCGAGGGAGGTTTGAGCAACTTGGCCACTACTTTCATCCAACTAGTTTACTGGCTCATCTTGGTCCTGTATCTCGCCAAAATTATAAATTGCAGACGAGAAAGGAGGTGGTTGCGAAAATGAACCACCCAAATTTTTTGTGCAGTTCAACTGAAATGGAGCATCCTTGGCGTGCAGACTGATTAAGTGCCAGATGAATATACACATCAACCAACTTGTCTGGAATCTTTAGACTCCATGCCATATAGTTCGCTACCATATGTGCCAATAACCAAAAGGCACAAGTTGGGACCAAAGACTGGACTGGGTTTTTCTGGGCTATGCACCAAGCAATATTTTTGGCGTTCACTCTCCTAATACTTGGAGTTTGACAATTGGTTGACGCCGGTTGATACTCGAATGAATATAGGCACTTCTTGTCAACATCGATGCTTGTCTGAGTGAACTTTGGAGTACATAGCAGCAACATAAGTACCTGTCCATCTGATCATTTTGTGCAGTTCTACTGAAATCACCAGATGTAATGATTTGCCTGCGAGTTCAGGCTCCAAATTACTCCTTTATGAAATCGGCAAACAGTAGCACAATACCAAATTACCAATACATATGACAGGCACAATAATCAGGATTAAGACCAATACCAACCTGTGTGAGGTAGCATATCAATTACTATTTCCTTTGACTGGAAGCCGAGATAAGCCAAGCGACTAACAGCAAAGGAAGAAAGCAAGCGGAGATTACCGACTGGCAGGAAAGGACGGAAGCTGTCGAGGCAATGAAGCACCCAAAGTTTTTGTGCAGTTCCACCAAAATCGAGCATCCCTGTTGGCACATATATTGAGAGAGTGAGATTACTGTAATAGTGGGACTAGTTGATGAAACATACACTAACAAATAGAAGCACCCTCATTATCTTAATGGGTAAATTTAGCAACATAGTAGTCTTGCTTAAAGAGAGGTATTAGTTTATTTAATCAGTGACAATTAGCTTAACTCAACACTTAAAGCATTGCCATTTATCATAGGTTGCAAAACTTTAACGTGCAAAGATAAAGGAGTTTCTCATGACAGTAGCATGATACAAATAGAGATGACAGCAAACTAATATGGATGAAGGCCTTAGGCCCGTACCAACCTGAGAAAAAAAGCTTATTCATGTAGTCCCATAAGAGATGATAAAACACTCACTGGAATCACACAATAGTATATATTTTTGTGCACTTCAAATGTATGGTTGAAATCACTCTTGTTTACCAGTGCTGAGATTATATCGAAAGATTATCAAGAACTTCCAGCAGAGTTAAAGCACTGGCTGGGATATAGTTCATTGTATTATCTTGTGTAGTTCCACTAAAATGTATGATTGGCACAACATGATCCCTGTTTGCTCAAGTAGGAACTAGGTGAAACCTTCATTAGCTTAGTGAGAAAGGATAGGAAGACATTAGCATATTACTCAAACAGTAGCATCAAATTCATGATGGACAATACGCAAAACGTTGCCTCATTGAACCAATGGCAATAAATTGACATGCAAAACAATAGCACTATTATGTCATGACACTAATAATATTCCCTCCCTGCTCCACCACACGATTCACCTCCATAGACAAACATACACACATACATGATTCAACATAGTGTCCTACTAAAGATTTGTTTAACTCCAACAGGAAAATTAGGCAGTAATAAATTAGTGGTACTTAAGTACTCCTAATTAATTAAGTGAGACAACAGAAGTGGAAGGGATCCCTGGAGGATCGTCTCACATGTAAGGTAGTCATTACCGGAGCCCTTGAATGGCCTCTACTGAGGCCTCTGGCTTTAGCAAGATCGCCTTGGCACTGTTTATTCTTCTTCTTCTTCCTCTTCATGCTCTGTTTCTCTTTCTCCTCACCAGTTGGTGAAACCAAGTACATGATTGACCTTCTAATTCAGAATTGGTTTTGTCAGTGAGGGAGTACAAGTATACTAGTAAAAACAACATTATTTTCTCATGGCAGACGGAAAATAGAGATGAACACATGCATTAAATATCATTCTTACCTAAAGGAAGGTGACGGCGCAAATATGGATGATGAGGATTGGAACACAGATCTCCCTTTGTGCAGTTCCACCAAAATGAACCAACTGTTCCATTCTGACATTCCAGTTAAACACCACAAAAGTCACTTCTTTTAAGAAGAGTTTTGTGCAGTGCACCAAAAGGTCACAATAGCAACCAGGTGAATTGGATATCCCTGTTTGCACAAAAAGGCATAGAGGAAACAGTCAGAGTCTCAAACAATTACAGGCAAAAACAGTTGGCTAAACTTGTCATGGCTTATAACAGTGGCATGGCTTCATTTTTACCACGGACATTAGATTAAGAATAGTGGGTGCACCAGCAGTCCAACACCATGTACGTAAACAGGGGCATAAAGTGGTGATTCATAGTTTGTTGCCCCAAGAAACAAACATCCAAGAAACATATCTGGGTTGGTCCCATTTTTGTTCACTCTAGCCACCTACTCCTATGTGTGGATACCAAATCTAGTCCTGGTCATACCACTGTGTACAACGTTACCCCTATATTTCCCTTTTCGACCAAGAGACCGGTTGGATGACCAGTCTGTACTACTTTCACCCCCTTTCCTTCCTGTTTGTACCAAGTCCGATGTACATACTAAATTCCCCCACCCCCACTTTATTTCTTGTTTGAACCAAGTACTCCCTCCGTCCGGAATTACTTGTCATCAAAATGGATGTGTCTAGAACTAAAATACATCTAGATACATCCATTTAAATGACAAGTATTTTCGGACGGAGGGAGTACAAGATTCGACTCCATGAAGTAGCTTTACCTCTAACAATAGAAAAAAAATATGTGACACTGGACCATCCAATCGAGAGGGGCTGAGAGGTAGAAAATGATGCACATGCAGCGACGTAGCGAGCTAGGGAAGTAGAGCTAAGGCGGTTTCGAATGAAGATATACCTGAAGGTCGTCGGGATGTCGATAGGTGGGTGGCGGGAGGCCGGATCCGCCCACGGGCAACGACGAAGGGATCAGAGGACCTCCCGCGCCGGCGCTCGGCCAGAGATAACGGTGCGGCCGGTAGTGGGTCTCCTCCCTTGCTGTCGACGACTGTCAGTGTCAAAACCGGCGGATCTCGGGTAGGCGGTCCCGAACTGTGCGTCTAAGGCGGATGGTAACAGGAGGCAGGGGACACAATGTTTTACCCAGGTTCAGGCCCTCTTGATGGAGGTAAACCCTACATGCTGGTTGATTAATATTGATGATATGGGTAGTACAAGAGTAGATCTACCACGAGATCAGAGAGGCTAAACCCTAGAAGCTAGCCTATGGTATGATTGTATGTTGTCCTATGGACTAAAACCCTCCGGTTTATATATACACTGGAGAGGGCTAGGGTTACACAAGGTCGGTTACAAAGTAGGAGATATACATATTCCTATTGCCTAGCTTGCCTTCCACGCCAAGTAGAGTCCCATCCGGACACGAGACGAAGTCTTCAATCTTGTATCTTCATAGTCTAACAGTCCGGCCAAAGGATATAGTCCGGCTGTCCGGAGACCCCCTAATCCAGGACTCCCTCAACGACGGCCTAAACGCTGCCCCTCCTCCCCTTCACCGGCGGAGGGGGATACGTCCGGATCTGTAACCAGCAGTAAGGATAGAAAGCCAGTGTTTTTTGAAGGGGGAAAGACAGTGTTACTACCCCTATCTTGTTTAGATCTGGAGAGGATGAGAGTGTGTGAATAGAGCAACCCTAGAAAGCAAGCGCGGAGGCTCCGACCTATATATACGTAGTGGGGTAGTTTTCCTTTTTCACTCCATCAAAACAATCGTTTAAAATTGTGTACTACTACATGCCAGGTCGTGGTTTTTTAGTTGTTGATTGTTTTTTGAGATAGCTACCTACTTGTTTCAAGTGGTGTTACGGTGTGCCAGGTCGCACTTTGTATCGTTCAAGTCTGGTACTACAAGTCCCTCCATTAAATGAACAACCACCCCCTCGTAAAAATTGTGAACAAGCCCATGGCTAAAATTAGCGGAAACGTGGGTTGCCCCAACATGCATTATTATTTATATTTTCTACTCCCTAAATATAAGTCTTTTTTATTAGCCACACCTAAGACAAGAATTTTTTTATTAGCAGTGAACCCCACATGTCATAGACACAAAAATTCTCGCAAGATTCCCTTAGGCAAGCCAAAGTGTCTCTAACAATTTGAGCAACTCAGGTTAGGCAAGTGTGGCAAGTGTGGGAAAAATAATGTGGCAACATAAGACAAACATAGTCACAATCCAAACAGCCCTGTAATTTTTTGTGACATGCATGAAAATTTGGTTAGTTAAATTTATAGTCAAAATTTGGCAAGGTGCATCAAATCAACACATGCAAGTATCAAAAGGAAAGTCATGGCATGCATGCATGCGTTGTACTCCCTCCGTTTCCAAATATAAGTCTTTTTAGAGATTGCAACAAGTGACTACATACGAAGCAGAATATGTCTACTCCTACATACGAAGTAGCCCATTTGAAATGTGTAAAAAGACTTATATCGAGTGCAGTTGTTCGATGTGTCGCGTCAACTCGTACAAAACCGAGAAATTTGATTACTACAACGCCCTCTCCCTCGCAGACTGAGCTCAGGTGCCTTAACTGCACCTGCCTTTGGCTGCATGACAGGAGGGGCAACCACCTGTTGGGCCCACCTATCTTAGACGCAAAGGCAGGAGCAGTAAGTAGAAGCTTTCGCTACACGCTATCCCTCGTGTTGGGCCCTCCTACACGCTATCCCACCTGTGTGTTGTACTCCCTCCCTTCCAGTTTATAGGGCTCAAATCTCAAATCTCATGAACCAAGGCATTTTGCGATTGGAGGAATGTATCTCGTACTTTACAAAACTACCCTAATTAAACTCATGCATTAATTACGTAGTTCTCTCGTTTTCCTCTCCGCCTTGGTCGCGATGCACAATATTGAGCACTCCTATATGACTAGGCACTCTATCTACACGTGGGACAATTCAAAGCATCCGGGCCCGCGTGCCATCCACCAAATCATAGCGAGGTGCTATAGTCGAGACTCACCTGTAACCCCGGTGTGGCCGTCATTGTCGGCGTTCTGGGAACGGGGTCCCCAGACTTGCCTGCCTGCGGCTTGTGGCGTGGCTCTACTAGGGGCCCAGTGCAGCCCAGCTTCATCAGCTCAAGCTCAAGACCCTCGCAAGGGGCCAAGCCTTGCAGGGAGGACGACAGGAGGCTTCCTCAGGAGCAGCCTCATCAGGCAGGCTCGTGAGGAGGCGGAGAGATCAAGGCAGGGGTGCCTCAGGAGGAGCCCGTGACGCATGCCATGACGATCGAGATTAGGCGGGCGCCAGGCAGGCGCCGGCCTGCGCAGTGTCCTTGTTTCCCCTTTGGTGCAAAGGGAGCAAGCACATGCCAAGGCATCGGGCAAAGGTTACCATTCCGGTGCAACGAGACCAAGACCAACAAAGCGGCAGGACGGAGGTCACCATGGAGCCCAAGACGGTGTCATCACCAGTGCTTTTGGTAGCCGAAGACCACCTTTGGTCAGGATAACTTGTACTAGATGTTCCCCTTCAAAATGGCCAATTGTTGGCGCCCTTCCCGCTCATTATTTGGGAAGAGGACTAGGGCCTCTATAAGTACGACTAGCCACCATAGAGGGGGGAGATCCAGACCGAGTAGAGCATACCGCACCAGCTCAAGAACACCTCTCGCGAGGCCGTTCTTCCCCTGTATTGTTCATCATCAGCCCCTGAGGCAATCCACCACACCACACACTGGAGTAGGGTATTACACCACATCGGTGGCCCGAACCAGTATAAACCTCGTGTCCCTTGAGTGTTCTTCTTTCCAGCCTAGATTTCTTGTGAGCCATAGAAGCGCGAGTTGGTAGGGGCAAGATCTCCATGCGCACCCCAGAGTTCGAACCTTAAGGGTCTGCCGGAACCCGAAATTCAACAGTCATGACCCGTCATATCATAAAACCCACACCATTACCAGCAGTGGTAAGTTGGCCTCCAAGTTGGACTGGACGAAGCAACCATCATTTCACTGGAACGCTCGTTCAAGCCCTTTCTTCCCTTTCTTGAAGAAAACCTCACTCCAGGCTACTCACTTCTGCCATTTTTCTTCTATACAGATGAAGGAAAGGTGGGCGAATCAGTTATGCTGCTATATTTTCATTCCAAGAATCTTCTTTTTGCGAAGCACCGACCAATTCTCACATCCTATTATTTTCCTGTTTTCATTGTGATTGTGGTTTCCTTTGGATTGCTTTTTGTTTGTCAGTTCATTGATGGATCCTGGAGCACTAGGCAAAGAGTTGCCGGCAGACAACCCACTGGAGATAGCGATCTCCAGGAAGTGAGCACTGACCAACGACTTGACCATGTTGGCGGGCCAACCCATGGAGACGAAGAACTCCAAGAAACAAGCACTGGCCAAAGAGTTGAGGACGTTGGCAGACGAACTCCCCAAAGGAAGTTGGAAGAACAGCAAGGGCCCCACCATCCCTACCCCAGGAACTCTGATTGCCACCTATATGAGGCCCAAGACCGAGTTTGAGGAGATAGTCGCCGTTGAGAAGTAGTATTCCCCTGGCAAGGTGATGGCCCCCATCGAGGACGAGGAGATGGCCCCCGGAGGGATGAGAT
This sequence comes from Triticum aestivum, assembly GCF_018294505.1. Taxonomy (NCBI): domain Eukaryota; kingdom Viridiplantae; phylum Streptophyta; class Magnoliopsida; order Poales; family Poaceae; genus Triticum; species Triticum aestivum. The sequence goes on from NC_057800.1 coordinate 570,214,818, forward strand.
CCCCCGGTGAGCTACACAAGGTAAAAAATAATAGACTATTACCATAGTTGTGGTTTTTGATTATTTGCAATGTGCTTGCTAATATGTTAGGGTTGTGCAGGTGCCGGTGGACGTCCTTGATGATTCCGATGTCGTGGCCCGTCCTGTTGGCATCACCTCGGAGATCGATTCCGATGCCGCTGTCCATCCTGTGGACATCTCCCCAGAGATCGATTCTGTTGTCGCGGTCAGTCATGTGGACATCACCCCAGAAATCGATTCCCATGCCGCTGTCCGTGTTGTGGTCATCGCCCGAGAGATCGATGACAAGAAATAGTTGGTCGCGCTAATCCTTCAGGGTAGTTGCATTGCCTGTGTTTAATTACCAGAACGATGCATGTTATCAAACCATCTTAGGGCTAGTGCACTGTCTTGTGTGGGCGGATCTTGCTACTTTTGTTTGATAGTGAATCATGCGATGAATCATGCGAACCCTCTCCGAGTTATGGAAACAGATGTATCCTCACCAGCTTTTGATGTAATATATGGCATGCTTAGGTGTAAGTTTGAACTGTTTATCATATCAGCAGGGCTTGCTTGATGATTCTTGGTGTTAGTAGGCTAGCTATTGTGCGAGCTATAGTAATTGCAAAACACTCACCGAAGAGAAACATTGGGGCTGATGAGCTCGTGGTATGCTTATACTTATCCCTCGTTGATCGACCAATAGCCCTAGCTCCTAAAATTGTAGGCTTAGCGATCGATCAGACAATAGTCGACATACATTCAGGCCTCATTTGGTTCATAGGGTAGGAAAATCGTAGCAAAAGTAAAGAGAACGTGCAACACAAAATCATAGCAGTGCAGAGACGTACTCCCTCCATTCCAAAGTAGATGACCTAGGCGGGCTAGTTTGGCCTAGTGGGTTTCAATGATATGACGTGGTACAGTGCCGTCCTGTCTTCGCGTGTGGTAGCAGTATTGCGGGTACAGTAAGTTTTCTTGAAGAAGCGGAATTCAACAAAGTCATAATGGTTCCTTCGTCCGAACAACTTATAGTGGGAAAGGTCGGGCATGCGATACGACCGGGGTAGACCAGGATAATTTTGTGCATGGCAGGTGGACCAGGATGGTCGACGTCCCACATGTCGACGAATGAAAGTATTCTTTCCGATATAGAGGACGAGCAACGAGTATTCATTGTTTTATTTTGATGAAAGCTATTGTCTCCACTGTTACAACGGAGGAGTGTGAAACACGGCAGCCCAGTGAACTTGGCATGTGCACCACTCCCTCCTTCCTCATGTAATGCCCAGGTTACAGCTTTTTCTCACTTTATCTCTATCTATTTCCTCACAAATGTTTTTTACCTTTCTTTTTTGAAGGCACAATTGTTTTTATGCCTTTTTTTAGAATTATTTTTTTATACCTAGGAGCATGTGTAGAGGCGGGCTCTTGCAGAGCCCACTCCTTGACTTCGTCAATGCCTCTCTCTCCTCCACATAAGGAGTACTACTTGCTATGCATGCATGCGGCGGGCAGCTAGCGTCTTGAGGGGCCAGGGCGGTGAGAGCGGGCTCCAGAAGCGGTCCGGACTCCAGCATGGCCCACCTCACATTATAGCCATATATTTCTTAGAGTCCGTGTGCGGCGGGCGGGCGATCTCTTCTCCCTCTTGATACGTCTTCGTCGTATCTATAATTTTTGATTGTTCCACGCCAATATTATTCAACTTTCATATACTTTTGGCAACTTTTTATACTATTTTTGGGACTAACATATTGATCCAGTGCCCAGTGCCAGTTCCTGTCTATTGCACATTTTTTGTTTCACACAATATCCATATCAAACGGAGTCCAAACGGGATAAAAACTGACGGAGATTTTTTTTGGAATATATATGATTTTTGGGAAGAAAAATCCACGCGAGACGGTGCCCGAGGTGGCCACGAGGCAGGGGGTGCACCCCTGACCCTCATGGGCCACCCGTAAGGCGGTTGATGCCCTTCTTTCGCTGCAAGAAAGCTAATATCCGGATAGAGGTCATGTTAAAATTTCAGCCCAATCGGAGTTACAGATCTCTGGGAATATAAGAAACAGTGAAAGGGAAGAATCTGAGAACGCAGAAACAGAGAGAGACAAAGAGACAGATCCAATATCGGAGGGGCTCTCACCCCTCCCATGCCATGGAGGCCAAGGACCAGAGGGGAAACCCTTCTCCCATCTAGGGAGGAGGTTAAGGAAGAAGAAGACGAAGGGCCCCCCCTCTCCCCTTCTCTTCCGGTGGCGCCAGAACGCTGCCGTGGCCATCATCATCATCACCGCGATCTACACCGACACCTCCGCCATCTTCACCAACATCTCCATCACCTTCCCCCCTCTATCTACAGTGGTCCACTCTCCCGCAACCCGCTGTACCCTCTACTTGAACATGGTGCTTTATGCTTCATATTATTATCCAATGATGTGTTGCCATCCTATGATGTCTGAGTAGATTTTCGTTGTCTTATCGGTGGTTGATGAATTGCTATGATTGATTTAATTTGCTTGTGGTTATGTTGCTATACTTTGGTGCCCATCATATGATTGTGCGCGTGGATCACACCCTAGGGTTAGTTGTATGTTGATAGGACTATGTATTGGAGGGCAAGAGTGACAGAAGCTTCAACCTAGCATAGAAATTGATGCATACGGGATTGAAGGGGGACCAATATATCTTAATGCTATGGTTGGGTTTTACCTTAATGAACGTTAGTAGTTGCGGATGCTTGCTAATAGTTCCAATCATAAGTGCATAGAATTCCAAGTCAGGGATGACATGCTAGCAGTGGCCTCTCCCACATAATACTGGCTATTGATCTAGTAAAGTAGTCAATTGCTTAGGGGCAATTTCGCAACTCCTACCACCACTTTTCCGCACTCGCTATATTTAATTTATTGTTTCTTTATCTAAACATCCCCTACTTTTTATTTACGTACTCTTTATTATCTTGCAAACCTATCCAACAACACCTACAAAGTACTTCTAGTTTCATACTTGTTCTAGGTAAAGCAAACGTCAAGCGTGCGTAGAGTTGTACCGGTGGTCGATAGAACTTGAGGGAATATTTGTTCTACCTTTAGCTCCTCGTTGGGTTCGACACTCTTACTTATAGAAAACTGTTGCGATCCCCTATACTTGTGGGTTATCAAGACCTTTTTTTGGCGCCATTGCCGGGGAGCAATAGCATGGGGTGAATATTCTCGTGTGTGCTTGTTTGCTTTATCACTAAGTAATTTTTATTTTGTGTTCTTAGTTGTTTTCTATCTTTAGTTATGGGTAGGAAACGCAAAATACCAAAAAAATTAGTTGTACCTACTAAACCAATGGTTGAAGAACCACTCAAAATCTATCACACTGCTGAAGCTTATTACTTGGATCATCTTCGATCCCTATGTGCTCGTGCTGAAACCCCAACTAGCTTAGTTGAGTGCAAATCTTTAGATGAGCATGCTTGTTTTGTGCGACACCGAATATCTGAAAAAGGGAAAATTTTACTGGATCAAATTCATCGTTTGCAATGCTATGCTTGGAATTTATGTGAAATATATGATTTTACTTGTTGTTCTGAAAACCCTAAGAAACACCTTCCCTATCAATGTGAGTTTAGTGATAATGGAATCGTATATTCGCATGCTAAAGGTGTTTATAGTTACTATGATGTTCAACAAATTGAAGAATTTTTTGCTTTTAAGGGTGCTTACGAAATTGCTTCTTTGATTGAAAAGTATGATGCTACTCTTTACAAATCTGAAAATCTTGACATACTTAAATATTGCTATGATAATTATGCTTCTAATGCCTATGTTGAACTATATATTGAGGACTACCCTGCTGTCCAAGAAGAGACTAATATTTTGCAGGAGTCTATGGAGGAAGAAATTGATGAAACTGTGAGCTCATTGGATGAAAAAGATGATGAGGAGAGCGAAGAACAAAAGGAGGAAGAGCAGATTAGCTACCCGTTCCCACCTTCTAATGAGAGTAACTCTTCAATTCATACATTGTTTAATTTCCCTTCGTGCTTACCGGAGGATGATTGCTATGATGATTGTTATGATCCCGTTGATTCTTTTGAAATATCCCTTTTTGATGATGCTTGCTATGCTTGTGGCCAAGATGCCAATATGAATTATGCTTATGGAGATGAACTTGCTATAGTTCCTTATGTTAAACATGAAATTGTTGCTATTGCACCCACACATGATAGTCCTATTATCTTTTTGAATTCTCCCGACTACACTATATCGGAGAAGTTTGCCCTTATTAAGGATTATATTGATGGGTTGTCTTTTACTACTACACATGATGATTTTGATAGATATAATATGCATGTGCTTGCTGCTCCTACTTGCAATTATTATGAGAGAGGAACTACATCTCGGCCTCTTTATGTTTCCAATACAACAAAATTGCAAGAAACTGTTTATACTATGCATTGGCCTTTAATTTGTGTGCATGAATTGTTCTTTTATGACATGCCGATGCATAGGAAGAGAGTTAGACTTTGTTGTTGCATGATATATGTTAATTTTTGATCACTACTAAATTACAAATCATTGTTAATTAAAATTGGCTTTGATATACCTTGGGATCCGGGTGGATTCACTACCTGAGCACTATATGCCTAGCTTAATGGCTTTAAAGAAAGCGCTGCCAGGGAGATGACCCCGAAGTTTTTGAGAGTCATTTATTTCTGTTGAGTGCTTTCATATAGTTTAAAAACAACAAAAATAAAGAGGGGAACCCAAAACTTTTTCAAAAAGGAAAGTGATAGTGAAAGAGACAAGCATTGTTGAAGTGGGAGCTAGCCTTGAACTTTGTTCATGCTCACGAAAACTTTGTGAATCTTGATTACAGAAACTTTTAAATAAAAATAATTATCCCCTTGTACAATTCCATTGTATTATAAAAATAATGTGCCAAGGTTTGCCTTTAGGATGTTTACATTTGCTTGATGGTTTGTACGGTGCAGGACAGAAACTTTGGCTGTAGTGCACGATTTTACATTTTTAGCTGGAACCTCAAATGGTTATGATTCTTTTTGAAATGTCTTCCTATACAATTTTTTTATTTTTCCTAATTTTGCAGAATTTTTCAAGTATCATAAGTATGGTTAATGTTCATATTATTACAGAGTCTTCTGTTTTAGACAGATTATGTTTTTGATGCATAGTTTGCTTGTTTTGATGAAACTATCGAATTATATCAGTGCATGAAGCCATGAAAAAGTTATATTAGAGTAGACACAATTTAAAAACAAAATATGAATTGGTTTTCAACAGTACTTAGAGTAGTAATTTGCTTTATTATACTAACGGATCTTACCGAGTTTTCTGTTGAAGTTTTGTGTGGATGAAGTGTTCGATGATCGAGAAGGTCTCGATGTGAGAAGAAGGAAGAGAGGCAAGATCTCAAGCTTGGGGATGCCTGAGGCACCCCAAGTAAATATTCAAGGAGACTCAAGCGTCTAAGCTTGGGGATGCCCTGGAAGGCATCCCCTCTTTCTTCAACAAGTATCGGTATGTTTTCGGATTCGTTTCGTTCATGCGATATGTGCAAACTTGGAGCATCTTTTGCATTTAGTTTTCACTTTTCTTTTATGCACCATGCTGGTATGAGACAATCCTTGGTTGATTTACAGAATGCTCTTTGCACTTCACTTATATCTTTTGAGTATGGCTTTATAGAATGCTTCATGTGCTTCACTTATATCATTTGAAGTTTGGATTGCATGTTTCTCTTTACATAGAAAACCGCCATTTGTAGAATGCTCTTTTGCTTCACTTATATTTGTTAGAGCGTGCGCACATATTTTGTAGAAAGAATTAAACTCTCTTGCTTCACTTATATCTATTTAGAGAGATGACATGAACTGGTCATTCACATGGTTAGTCATAAAATCCTACATAAAACTTGTAGATCACTGAATATGATATGTTTGATTCCTTGCAATAGTTTTGTGATATAAAGATGGTGATATTAGAGTCATGCTAGTGGGTAGTTGTGGATTAGTAGAAATACTTGTGTTGAGGTTTGTGATTCCCGTAGCATGCACGTATGGTGAACCGTTATGTGATGAAGTCGGAGCATGATTTATTTGTTGATTGTCTTCCTTATGAGTGGCGGTCGGGGACGAGCGATGGTCTTTTCCTACCAATCTATCCCCCTAGGAGCATGCGTGTAGTACTTTGTTTCGACAGCTAATAGACTTTTGCAATAAGTATGTGAGTACTTTATGACTAATGTTGAGTCCATGGATTATACGCACTCTCACCCTTCCATCATTGCTAGCCTCTCTAGTATCGCGCAACTTTCGCCGGTATCTTAAACCCACCATATATATTCCTCAAAACAGCCACCATACCTACCTATCATGGCATTTCCATAGCCATTCCGAGATATATTGCCATGCAACTTCCATCATCATCATATACATGACTTGAGCATTCATTGTCATATTGCTTTGCATGATCGTAAGATAGCTAGCATGATGTTTTCATGGCTTGTCCATTTTTTGATGTCATTGCTACGCTAGATCATTGCACATCCTGGTGCACCGCCGGAGGCATTCATATAGAGTCATATCTTTGTTCTAGTATCGAGTTGTAATATTGAGTTGTAAGTAAATAAAAGTGTGATGATCATCATTATTAGAGCATTGCCCCAGTGAGGAAAGGATGATGGAGACTATGATTCCCCCATAAGTCGGGATGAGACTCCGTACTTTACAAAAAAATAAAAGAGGCCAAAGAAGCCCAAATAAAAAAAGAGGCCAAAGAAGCCCACCAAAAAAATGAAATAAAAAATAAAAAAATGAGAGAAAAAGAGAGAAGGGGCATTGCTACTATCCTTTTTCCACACTTGTGCTTCAAAGTAGCACCATGTTCTTCATATAGAGAGTCTCTTCAGTTATCACTTTCATATACTAGTGGGAATTTTCATTATAGAACTTGGCTTGTATATTTTGATGATGGGCTTCCTCAAATGCCCGAGGTCTTCATGAGCAAGCAAGTTGGATGCACACCCACTTAGTTTTCAGTCTGAGCTTTCATACACTTATAGCTCTAGTGCATCCGCTGCATAGCAATCCCTACTCACTCACATTGATATCTATTGACGGGCATCTCCATAGCCCGTTGATACGCCTAGTTGATGTGAGACTATCTTCTCCTTTTTGTCTTCTCCACCATCATATTCTATTCCACCTATAGTGTTATGTCCATGGTTCATGCTCATGTATTGCGTGAAAGTTTAAAAGGTTTGAGAATGTCAAAAGTATGAAACAATTGCTTGGCTTGTCATCGAGGTTTTGCATGATGTGAATATTTTGTGTGGTGAAGATGGAGCATAGCCAGACTATATGATTTTGTAGGGATAACTTTCTTTGGCCATGTTATTTTGAAAAGACATGATTGCTTTATTAGTAGGCTTGAAGTATTATTGTTTTTATGTCAAATGATAGACTATTGCTTTGAATCACTCGTATCTTAATATTCATGCCATGATTAGATTACATGATCAAGATTATGCTAGGTAGCATTCCACATCAAAAATTATCTTTTTATCATTTACCTACTCGAGGACGAGCAGGAATTAAGCTTGGGGGTGCTGATAAGTCTCCGTCGTATCTATAATTTTTTATTGTTCCATGCCAATATTATTCAACTTTCATATACTTTTGGCAACTTTTTATACTATTTTGGGGAGTAACATATTGATCCAGTGCCCAGTGTCAGTTCCTGTTTGTTGCATGTTTTTTGTTTTGCAGAATATCCATATCAAACGGAGTCCAAACGGGATAAAAACTAACGAAGATTTTTTTGGAATATATATGATTTTTGGGAAGAAAAATCCACGCGAGACGGTGCCCGAGGTGGCCACGAGGCAGGGGCGCGCCTGCCCCCTGGGCGCGCCCCTGACCCTCGTGGGCCACCCGTAAGGCGGTTGATGCCCTTCTTTCGCCGAAAGAAAGCTAATATCCTGATAGAGATCATGTTAAAATTTCAGCCCAATCGGAGTTACGGATCTCCGGGAATATAAGAAACGGTGAAAGGGAAGAATCTGAGAACACAGAAACAGAGAGAGACAGATCCACTCTCGGAGGGGCTCTCACCCCTCCCATGCCATGGAGGCCAAGGACCAGAGAGGAAACCCTTCTCCCATCTAGGGAGGAGGTTAAGGAAGAAGAAGACGAAGGGCCCCCCTCTCCCCTTCTCTTTCGGTGGCGCCAGAACGCTGCCGTGGCCATCATCATCATCACCGCGATCTACACCGACACCTCCGCCATCTTCACCAACATATCCATCACCTTCGCCCCTCTATCTATAGCGGTCCACTCTCTCGCAACCCGCTGTACCCTCTACTTGAACATGGTGCTTTATGCTTCATATTATTATCCAATGATGTGTTGCCATCCTATGATGTCTGAGTAGATTTTCGTTGTCTTATCGATGGTTGATGAATTGCTATGATTGATTTAATTTGCTTGTGGTTATGTTGCTATACTTTGGTGCCCATCATATGATTGCGCGCGTGGATCACACCCTAGGGTTAGTTGTATGTTGATAGGACTATGTATTGGAGGGCAAGAGTGACAGAAGCTTCAACCTAGCATAGAAATTGATGCATACGGGATTGAAGGGGGACCAATATATCTTAATGCTATGGTTGGGTTCTACCTTAATGAACGTTAGTAGTTGCGGATGCTTGCTAATAGTTCCAATCATAAGTGCATAGAATTCCAAGTCAGGGATGACATGCTAGCAGTGGCCTCTCCCACATAATACTGGCTATCGGTCTAGTAAAGTAGTCAATTGCTTAGGGGCAATTTCGCAACTCCTACCACCACTTCTCCATACTCGCTATATTTAATTTATTGTTTCTTTATCTAAACAGCCCCTACTTTTTATTTACGTACTCTTTATTATCTTGCAAACCTATCCAACAACACCTACAAAGTACTTCTAGTTTCATACTTGTTCTAGGTAAAGCGAACGTCAAGCGTGCGTAGAGTTGTACCGGTGGTCGATAGAACTTGAGGGAATATTTGTTCTACCTTTAGCTCCTCGTTGGGTTCGACACTCTTACTTATCGAAAACTGTTGCGATGCCCTATACTTGTGGGTTATCACCTCCCCCATTTCTCTCTTGTCAGCCGACGCCCGCCGAGCGATTAGATTTCGGCTATCGATGATTTATTCAATTACGGTCCCACATGTCAGTGAAATTGCAAGACAACGTGTGTTTCCTCTGGTGAGCGGCGTGTGAGCCGGACTGTCGGGGCTGCGACGCGTATGAGTCATAAGTGTGCCGCCTTTTCCTTTAGAACTTGCGAAGCGTAACATTTTCGCGCGATCGATCGATAGAAATCCAGAACAAAATGACGAGGGCGGTGCTTTCCCGCTCGTTACACGGGCTAGTACGAGTGATATGACGTGTTATAGTGCTGTCCACTTGCTCCATTTTTATGTAAGCAAGAGTTTACACTCTTACGCAGGAGGAGTGCGAAACACCGCGGATCTGATTTTGATCGACGGATAACTGTTCCCTGCCAAATAATGGAGGATTGTTAGTGATTATAGCATGATAGTTAGGGCATCTCCAGCGCTGGCCCACAAATTTACACCGGCATCTGTCCGAGGACACTGATGGATGCCATCCGATACTGCCCGCATACCTTTCGACAACTATATGAACTAACCGGACGAAATTCGTGCAAACAAAGCAAATTTCAAATTAACCAGATGAAATTCATTACATTTTGAAAACTTTTCCTACAAACTAGACGAAATTCATTACATATTTCGCACAAACCGTACTAAAACCTACTGTAAACCTAATCTAAACGATCGCTGGAGCCCGACCACCATGTCCGGCCATGAACCCGAGAAAGCCGGCCATTGCATTTGCCTTCTCCTCATCCGCCTCAATAACCTCCTCCTCCGGAGCACAAGGTTATGAAGATTTCCGCCTCCACGTCATCGTCAAGCAGCTAATCGGCCGCCGATGTTTACCCCACCAAGCTTGGTGTCGACTGAGTGGAGTAGCGGTGGCCTTCCCGGGACCAGAGCGGCGGCGACCTACCGTGTACTACTCTTCCTTGCTGCCGGCTGCGCCCACGCACGCGCGTCGGCTTCGTGATCATGGCGGCGGAGGGCGGCCGGGGGGTGGCGGCGATCTCCTTCGTTTGCTCTTGCGATAGTACGTCGAAGAGAGCTTTGGAGCGCGCCCGGAGCGGAGCCGCCGATGTCCCTCGTCTGCTCCTGCGAAAGTACATCCAAGAGAGCTTCGGAGCGCCAGGAGGCCATGGTTGAAGTGGTGCCGACAGAAGGAAGGGACTGGAGGAGAATAAGTGTGGGTCTTTGGCTATGGCTGGGAGCTGGGGCTCAAGTTAATATAGCGGGCAAATGGCAATGAGCCGCGGCAGACGGATGGACAACTAGCGCCAGAGTAGGTTCGTCGGGCGTGAATGTGGATGCTGCTTCAGTGACTTAACTGCAGATGCATTTGGGTTACTGACATGTGGGCCCAACGGGCATCCGGTCTCCATGTCAGTGACACACCAATTGCACCTGCAGTTAAGTCCGGTGAATGCGGCATTGACATTTTGGAGAGACGGTGACTGTTTCAGGCGGGAAGCACGCGCTCGCGATGGAAGGGGCTTCGGTGTGCAGCGGCACTAAGATCGGTCGCTCACGATAGTACATACTCCGTACCATACTACCATAGTACCCTCTCTAGCTTAGGCTGTTTTATAGATTGTCGTTGTGATGGACGATATACATGAGCAAGTCGGTCCGAGTATGACCGTTGGTGTTGAGCCAGGTGAATACATGCTCGGCGTTCGCGTAGGCCTCCATCAAACGTCTAAACAGTAATGTCAGGCACCGCCGAGGCGCGCGGGTGATGGGCTCGCCATTTGCGTTGTGCCATGAGCAGAACTTTGATTTAGAGGGCGACGTGCATGCATTAGCATGCTTTGACAGCGTGAGCGTGAGTTACTGACGCAAAGTATTTAATTTTCATTTGGCTGACGAGGGTGCGTTGCAGCGACGAGTCTATGGTTTGATTCCCCACATACGCATAATTTTGGTTTTTACAGTATTTCTTTCTCCATTGACAGGTAGGCCCGCGTAGATAGATAAAGAACACGAGCTGATGAGGCGCATGCAGACTGTTTGACTGGTTAACCAGACAAATATGGAGCTATACGCTGAGGCAGTGACCGTATAATCACCATATCTCGTATACAATTATCAAAGTGAGCTATCAAGACAAGTTCAATGACCGCCAATGCATCTTACTCGGTAATAAATGACTAGGATTGAAGGGGAATCCAAATTTGCTTTGTCTTCTGTCCATGAGCTCTTGACAAACTAATGCAATATACGATTGTCCGGCCACTCCACCCCAGAGCTCTCACCAAGCGTCGTTCATGCCACCGCGCCGCACACTAACCGGTAAGGCAGCGATGGCATCCCGCCGCGCCGAGTTCCTCGCCGCCCACGACCGCACACAAAATGGTAGGGAAGCGATGGCACCCCGCCGTGCCGAGTTCATCGCCGCTCGCGACCTCACAACTATGTGGGAGGAATTTGAAGATGCCAAGGCCGAATGGGCGGTAGAGCAAGAGGCGGCCAAAGCCGCACAGAGGGAGCGGAAAAGTCAGAAAGCACTCAAGAAAATAGAGGCCCGCCGCTGCAAGAAAGAAAAGGACACACGCGCTGCTGCGGAGAGGTCGGCGGAGATCCAAGCACAGTGGGGTGTCGCTGACAAAGCCAGGAAGGAGAACAACGGCATCTGGCCAGCATGTGAGAAGTAGTAGTAGTAGTAGTTAGTGTGTGTGTCTGTGTATGAGTACGAGCATGTACCAATACTACTAGTTACTACTGTATCACACGCGCACGCTAACAATGACTAATGACTAAATGGAAAAATTCCTATCCTAAGCATCAAACGACATTTCTTTCTCTATAGGAATTGAGATGCATGTCATCTCACTTCCTATGATTTTCATATTCCTATCCTATGAACAAAAGGAGGCCTCTGTTGGAGTAACTATTGTAGCTAGCAGTACTGCTGGTACAGTAGTTTTCTTCAAGAAGCAGAATTCAACGAAGTCATGATGGTTCCTTCGTCCGAGCAACTTCAAAGTGGGAAGTGGGCCTGTGATTTGACGGCTCATTAGTCATTGTTACTGCGGCGCAATGACCTGGGTGACTCTCCCTTGGAGTTCTGCATGCATGGCAAGTGGACCAGGATGGTCGACGTCCCACATGTTGGCGAACGGAAGTATTATTTCCGATATGGAGATGCAAGGAAACCGCGTGGTATAGTATAACTGTTGATTGGTTTGCAAAAAAATAGTATCACTGCCAATTTATAATTATTTTTTATTTCTGATGAATGCTAGCATTTCAACTCTTACGACGAAGGGTGCCAAACATGGCACGTGCTGGATGCCCCACACGTCAGCGAAAGGAGTGGGACATGAACAGCGTGGTAGAGCCTAGCGTAAAAAACAGCATGGTAGAGCGTCTCCACTTCTTCCACTTCTGGGTCGGAGACCACACGTAGTAGTACTTAGTGGTATGAACAATACAAAGTGCGACCTGGAGAGAAAGACACATCTAGTTGGAAGGTCTCAGGGCATACACGTAAACAAATATAAAAGTTAATATGTGCCTCCAACTAATATAGTAGTAGTAGAGTACTTAGGCGCGTACTCCATAACATCACCGTGCATTGCACGTACAACATTTAGTGGTAGTACGTAGTAAGAGAGAAGTGCCGCCCAAGAGTTCCCTTCTCGACCTACTTTTGGGTGTTTGGTAGAGTGTATGGAGGGTGCATGAGTCCACACTAGTTTAGCACAAATACACTAGAAGCATGCATGAAGAGAGCATGCATGAAGAGGGGTGTTGAGTTGAGCATGCATGAAGAGGGAACAACTATGCTGAGACGAGAACGCAACCAAACACACCCTATATGCCACGCATGTTCATACCATTTGTGCCTTTCTACTTCACTTACTGCGCTACATTACTCAGGTTCATACGTCCACTCCTGGGTACATGTCCGTTTCGTAGTTCTAGTCCCACGTGTTCTTCATATAGATGGAACGATCCTTGCATAACACGTGCACCTTGATGCTAGATGTCTTGCGTGTTGGCAAAAGGATGAACAAAGCTCATGTAAAAAATAGAGTGGAAGAACATAGATTCCGGACGACCGAGAAGGAGCAAGGAACCTCGTGGTGGAGCATCTGCACTCATAATATTTAATATTATTCAGCGATATAAAATTAACCAGTCATCTCCACAGTGGATTGGAAGAGTACGGAACACGGCAGCCCAGTGTAGTTACATCATACTAGTACATGGCTAACCCACGCTATCACCATATTTCTTGGCTTCTGTGAGACACCTATCTCTAGTAATCCAACAGCCCGTATCGCTTCTCCCTCCTCGTCTCTATCAAAGTGCGGCGGGCTGGCGTTTCTGCTATCTATTGAGGTCGGTTAACTATCACATGTTAGCGACATGCCAAGAGCATTCTAAAAAAATTCCTTTCACGTTTCGTTTTCAAAAAGAAAAAATCATTTCACGTATGAATTTGCATGTATGCTTTGAGCAACTTGCATGTCCTATACTGCTCCTGTTTGATACTCTAAATTAGCTAGAGGTTAGACTAACTCATGACTAACCCTGAATTAACTGTAGCCAAAGAGGTGTTTGGGTGACAGGGTTAGATTGACAATAAATGCACTTCATGGAGAGAGAAAAGTGATTTTTCAGTGGTCCCAATGAGAACTATCTCCAGTTAGCACCTCTTGGGTGGGATAGTTTTTTTGTGGGTTCGGTGCAACTTGCTCCAATTTAAACCCTCATGCTTGGATACTTTAGGGCTATTTGAGCCCCAACTAGCTCAAACTAACTCTAACCCATGGATCCAAAGAGGGCCTATTGCCAGTCTCGACACGGAGCAGTCGCGTGCACCGGGAAGCGGCGCTCTCTCAGCCGTCGCGGAACTTCAAAGCTGGCGCCAGTGAGAGGTCGCCTCCGCTCTGGCCGGGCATTAATGCGGCACTGACGCTCCAGGGCGACGCTGACCGTTTCACGTGGGAAGCGCGCTGGCAAGGGAGTATATGTTTTGAACCATTTCAGGTGTAGTACTGGTAGTTTGGAAAACTACTCAATTATTGCACTCAGTTTCCTAAGAAATTGTGGAAAAAACGTTACTCCACAGCCTGCTTCCCTTCTCCTTCCTTTTCCAACGCCCGCGAACGTCCGCGGGAAGAGATCGGTCAACCCTTATATAGGAGTGCTAGCACAAAAAGATGCATGCATGACCACTAAAATTTCCATATTAAAGCGTCGCTCCGGCAGGAGTATGGCGTATGTTGTTACCTTCGGCCAGCCCATGGCTACCGGGCGACGGTGACCAGAGAAGAGGCGACGGGAGGGGAATGAAATACAACTACTGTTTGGGTTCGCCTTCCAGCTTAAATAAATGTGCATCATCACGTGTACCGCGGGTGCACAAATTGTAACATACGTGTCTGCTTAAGTGGGCGTCACGTAACTGGTGTGTGTGTGAGAGAGATTCTGAGAGACAGAGTGCGTGTATGCGAATCCACTCTTCGGACATGTACCCAACCTTTTGCATTGGGATATAAGTATAATGGTATTTACTTTAGCTAGTTATTTACGTGGCCATGTTAACGTGGTTGTGTCAAAAAAATGTCACTTCCTGCTCGTGATTTGTGTTATATAATTACAAGCAGGATTCTTGTGCATTGCAGGGAACATCAATATGCATTTTTTTACAAAACACATGTTGTGATTGGCCCATGCAGGAGTAATCCCATGTGTAAAAACTAATGATATCTCGAGAATTTTATCGGAAAACTGGTATCTCGAGAATGTCATCGAAAAAATGAAAGATGAGAGATAAGGCGAGGAGGAGTGGAGCATGGTGGTGACTGGTGGTCGGAATGGGCGGAGGCATGGGGATGGACGGCGCCGGCAGGCGGCAGCGGCCACCATGCATGCTAGATTGTTCCAGAGACTTATTCCTTTTTTAATTGCTGAGCAATGAGGTTGCGGGAGATAATGATGTGGAGAGAGGTGCGGGTATCTTTTGTAAAATTATCATAGTTTGCTTTCTATCCTCAGATATAGATCATACGGTCTGTATTACAAGATAGCAGGCACACCATCACTGCCAACTCATTTTTTTATAAGGGTACAGATGATAAGTTTGCTGACTACTAAAGTAAAGTGGAATTTCTCCATGTTATGCAAGTAAAAAAGGTGATTGTTTATCATACGGGTAAGGTTGGATGAAGGGTGGTAGGAACAAATGCTCCGCCTAGAGCATGTGTGTGTGAGATGGAGTCTTAGCGTGTGTGTGCGTGTGTGTGTGAGAGAGAGAGAGAGATGGAGTCTTAGTTTGTGTGTGTGTGAGAGAGAGAGAGAGAGATGGAGTCTTAGTGTGTGGGGGGGTGCGTGCATGCGTGCGTGTGTGTGTGTTTGTGTGTGTGAGA